>NW_007246514.1:373695-436050 GCF_000164805.1 Carlito syrichta
TCCCAAAGGCGCGGGATTACAGGCTGAGCCACCGAGCCCGGCTGTAATTTTTTTTTTTTTGAGGAGTCTTGTTCTGTCACTCATTCTGGAATGCAGTGGTGTAATCACAGCTCATAGAAGCCTCAAACTCCTGGACTCTGGTAATTCTCCCTCCTGAGCCTCCTGAGTAGATGGGACTATAGGCATGCACCACTACACCCAGCTAATTTTTGTGTTTTTTTGTAGAGATAGGGTCTTGCTATGTTGCCCAGTCTTAATTAGATTATTTTGAACTCAAAACTTTTTGACCTCCGATATGCATATTTTAGGGTAAGAATACCTCAGACTAAATGGTAATTTTAGGAATATTTTCTTGTCTTCTTTAGTAAATTTAAAACTATTTATTACATAACATTAATATTTATTGAGCACCGTACAGAAGGCCCTGAATTGAGCATTTTCTGGGATTATCTCACTCAGTCCTCACAAGAACCCAGTGAAGCAGCGACTTGCTATCTCCACTTTATGATTAAGGAATCTCGGGCTCAGAAGTCATGGGGTCTCCTGGACTCTTTGGACTGGTTAGTGTCAGAGACCGGCTTCAAATGCACCCAGACTCCTGTGAGGCCAGCACTTGCAATCACTCTGTCAATCACTCTGCGTGCCTCAAATGAACTGAAACCGAGTCTTACTCTTATTCCTTGTTAATCTCGAAAGGCATAGATAAGGCTACTCGAGTATTAGGAAGAGAAGACACCCCGCCAACATGCAGAATGTGGCAACTGCTGTTGCTGTTTCCAGCAAGGACAGAAAGAGGAGCAATTGCTGAACATAGCCGTGTCCCAGCCAGTATTCCAGGTCGTGGACATGCACTGTCACTGAGCATTCATAGCAACTTGGTGAGGATGGTGCTGAGAACCCTTCTTTTTTTTTGCAGAAGAAAGCCAAGACTCTGAAAAAGGAAGCAGCTGCTTAGGGCTCCATGTGGGAGGTACATAGGGAAGCTGGGATTCAGACTCAGGCCACAGAGTGCATTCTCTTTCCACTGAACGACGAGGGGACCAAAATACCCAGAATTATCTTCTGGAGGGTGGGTCCCTTGTAGTACAGGTGTCTCCCACTGGGTAAGTTCTAAGAGCCATCGGCATCAGTGGTTCAGCTAGCATTGTTGTGAGAGGCCGTGCTCGGCTTCAGTCAGTTTTTCTTTTTTGAGATTCTTTTCGACGTTTGCCCATTTCATGGTGGGTGATTTGCGAGCACTCCGGCCCACACTGCGCTGAGTGTTCAGCAGTTTTTGACCAAACACAGCATGACCCCTGTGCCCCACCCTCACTATTCACCCTATCTCGCCCCAAGGGATTTTTTTTTTTTTTTTGGTCTCCTTGGATAAGAAAGGCCTCAAAGGGAAACCATTTTGCTGATGTGGAAGAGGTGAAACAAAAAACTACAGAAGCACTAAAAGGCATCAAAATGGATGAGTTCAAAAACTGTTTTGAGCAGTGGAAAAAAGCATCTCGATAGGTGTATTGAATCAAATGGAGAGGACTTTGAAGGTGACAAGTTTAAACTTACACAATTTTTGATAAATGAATTCTGGGTTTTTTGGGTTCTCCCTCATATACTATCTTTAACTGGGCTTATACTTATTTTGACTTGCTATAGAAAATTTCTGGTCAGGTGTGGTGGCTCAAGTCTGTAATCCCAGCACTCTGGGAGGCTGAGGTGACAGGATTGCCTAAGTCCATGGGTTCCAGACCAGCCTGGGCAACTTGGTATGACCTCATCTCTACAATAAATCAAAAAATAAGCCGGTAGTAGCGTGTGCCTGTTGTTCCAGCTACTTGGTAGGCTGAGGTGGAAGGATCACCTGAGCCCAGCAGGTCGAGGCTGTGGTGGCTGTGAGCATGCTGCTGTACTCCAGCCTGGGCAGCATAGTGAGTCTCCAACTCAAAAACAAAAAACAAAATTTCTGGACCAGGCGCTGTGGCTCATGCCTGTAATTTCAGCACTTTGGAAGGCCAAAGCAGGAGGATCACTTGAGGTCAAGAGATCAAGATCTGCCTGGGCAGCATAATAAGACTTCATTTCTACAAAAACAAAAAAGCCCTGTACACACTTTGGCAGCACATATACTAAAATTGGAATCATACAGAGAAGATTAGCATGGGCACTGCACAAGGATGACAGGCACATTTGTTAAGAGTTCTATGTATGTGTGTATGTGTGTGTGTATGAAGAAAATTCCTTTCCAGAGTTAAAAAGAAGAATAACCAACACAGATGGGAGAATGGTAGAGTGAGAAAATTTCTACGTGAACTTTGAGAAATAATCAGACAAAACAGTAGACAGTGAAAGAAAAGGGAGAAGAAACGGCAGCAGCCGTAATCAGCACGGCAGCCAGGAGACTGACCACAAGTTCAGAACTGTGGTAATTGGGCCTCATCCCAGGCCATTTGATGTGGGACTTCAGAGAAAATAAGCCAGAGTGGAGGGGAGAAAAGGAAAATATAAATGACAAAAGCGAAGGAAGTAAAGCATCTTCTAGGTATTGGTAATGTCTTGAAAACCAATGAAGAGCTGACAGGCAAGCTGAGAAGTGGCCATAGACCAGGGCCAGCCTTGATGGCTCACACCTGTCATCCCAGTGCTTCAGGAGGCTGAGGTGGGAGGCCCATTTAAGCCCAGGAATTTGAGACCAGGTTGGGCAACATAGCGAGACCTCGACTCTACACAAACAAAATTTTAAAACATCAGCCAGGCATGGTGATAGGTGCCTGTAGTCCCAGCTACTCAGGAGGCTGAGTTTGGGAGGGTCACTTGAGCCCCCTGAAGTTCGAGGCAGCAGTGAGCTATAATTGCGCCACTGTGCTGTAGCCTGGCCGAATTCTGAAAACGGGGCATTTGAAGGAAATGTGTCTCCGAGGAGCTGAGAGCCAGAGCAGGCTGGTGGCTGCTGTCCCGGTGACTAAGGCAGGGATGTTAGTCATAAACCTAGCAGGGATAAGGTCACAAGGGTATTTTTTTTTTTTTTTTGAGTTGGAGTCTCACTCTGTCGCCCAGACTGGAGTGCAGTGGCCGCTCCCGGCCACCGCAGCCTCGACCTGCTGGGCTCCGGCGATCCTTCCGCCTCAGCCTTCCAAGTAGCTGGAACTACAGGCGTGCGCTACCATACCCGGCTAATTTTTTGATTTTTTGATTTATTGGTCTTGCCAAGTTGCCCAGGCGGGTCTCAAACCTGCAGGCTCAGGCATTCACTCACCTTGGCCTCCCAAAGTGCGGGATTACAGGCTGAGCCACCAATCCCGCCCCACAAGGGTATTTCATCAGACTCAGGCACTCGGTGGAACAGGACAGTGATGAAGTAGTGTTTAAAGCATTTTCATATGAAAAATATTAAAACCACTGAGTAATATGTGAAGTTGTTCCCTGTGAACAACTCGGTATTGTTTTCAGATGGGATTAAAGATGTGATGAGATGGTTTTAGAGTGATCTGTAAGTAGTCCTTTAAAAAGTCATGGATAGTTTTAGAACAGCTAGAAGATTGGGACAAAATGGAGTTTAGCTCACTTCTGGGGATATCACTGGAATGGGGAACAGCCAAACACATGGTCTAATAACTACTTGGGGTCGTGTTCCAGGGAGTTCTAGAGAGGCAGAATGATAGAGGCAAGAAGCTTCAGCTTGACATCCATTTTGTGTGGTAAACTAAAAACAAAGGTCCAGCTCTCTGGTCAGATTTCTGAGTCAGAGTCCTGGCTGGATGCTTAGTAACTATATGACCTTAGGCAAGATGTTTAATGTGTGTTTAAACGGTTTCCTCAATGTTAAAAGGGATGATAATACAGATTGTTAAAATACTCTATATAAAGTGGCATTCAGTATCTCTTAGTTAAGAAACATGTTAAGTAATTTTTCAGAACTTAAAAAGATATTGTTTCTTAATCTGTTGTGAAGACATACGTTTGCTGTTCTGAGTCTTTTCTTTCCTTCCTTCTTTCTTTCTTTCTTTTTTGTCGGAATCAACTCTATTGCCCAGGGTGGAGTGCAGTGGGACACTCACGGCCACCACAGCCTTGACCTGCTGGGCTCAGGCGATCTCTCCACCTCAGCCTTCCAAGTAGCTGAAACCACAGGCACATGCCACTATGCTCGGCTGATTTTTGGATTTATTGTAGAGATGGAGTCTTGCCATGTTGCCCAGGCTGGTCTCGAACCCGTGGGCTCAGGCAGCCCTCCTACCTCTACCTCCCAAAGTGTTGGACTGACAGGTGTGAGCCACTGTGCCCAGTCTACTGTTTTAAATTTGAAGCCAACATTTTAATATGATCTATCAGCCTTACTAGGTATTTTACATGAACCCCTTCATATGTCGGCAAAATGGTTGGAAAGTAACATGATAGCAATGTATGCAAAGTCCCTGACAGTGACACATATACAAGCATGTATCTCTTTTTATACACTTTAGATGCAGACTTGCTTAAAGACCTCTCGCAAGGGTGCGCGTCAGAAGACAAGCTTCATGTCCTTGCTCAGCAGCAGTATGAACAGCTCTCACACGCCCTGAAATGTGAGTGGGTCTTAGAAATATTGAGCCTCCACTTATCTAGTGAAGTGTGAACCAGAAGCACATTTTCTTTTCTTTTCTTTTCTTTTTGAGTTGGAGTCTCACTCTGTCACCCAGGCTGGAGTGCCGTGGCACGCACATGGCCACTCCAGCCTCGACCTGCTGGGCTCCGGCGATCCTTCCGCCTCAGCCTTTCAAGTAGCTGGAACTACAGGTGTGCGCTACCATGCCTGGCTAAGAGAAGCACATTTTCAAGAACGTTGTCTTAGTGCCTTCAAATAACAGAATATTATTTTACCAATGTAATATTTTTAAAGCATATGTTTTACTACCATTTAAAATAGGTTAGAAAACATATATTTTTTTTTAGAGTGCTAGGGTTCACACTTTGGCATTCTCTTCTCTGCCTATACTTATCTCTTGGTGAGCTTACCTAGTCTCATGGTTTTCTTTTTGTTTTCTTTTTCTTTTTTTTTTGTGTTGGGGGTCTCACTTTCAACAAGGCTGGAGTGCAGTGGAACAATCACAGCTCACTGCAGCTTCAACCTCCTGGGCTCAGGTCACCTTTCCTCCTCAGCCTCCCAAGTAGTTGGGACTACAGGCATGTGCCACCATGCCTGGCTAATGTTTTAATTTTTTGTAGAGATGAGGTCTTGCTATGTTGCCTAGGCTGATCTTGAACTCCTGGACTCAAGTGATCCTCCTGCCTCAGCCTCCCAAAGTGCTGGGGTTATAGGTGTGAGTCACCGTGCCCAGTGGTCTCGTGGTTTAAACACCTCTCTACGAGCCCAAACTTTCTATTTCAGTCCAAACTTCTTTCCTAAACCCAAGGCTCGTGTCCAGCTGACAGAGTCCGTGATGGGTCCTGACCATCCTCCCAGGACACCTGCTCCACCCAGGGCCGCCGCCTCAGTCAGTGACGGTTTTAGCCTCCCCTGGTCAAGTGGGAACCCGAGCCTTGTCCACGGCTTCTCTCCCACACCCATGGCTGGGCTGTTGGCAGATAAGGCAGGTTTGCATCCAATCTCCAGTCAGAAAATCTGGCCACTGCCAGCACCCCCACGCTTGGAGGACTGCAGTGGCCTCACTGTTCTACCAGCCTCCCCACCTCCCCCCGCCTCTACAGTCTGTTCCCAGAGCAGTAGTTGGCGCGATCTCGTTGAGACATGGCTTCCAGCATAGTCAGCTGGCCCGTAAGCTCCTGCCTCCCTGCCTTCTGCTCCTGCTTTGCCTGGTTGGCCTTTACTGTCCTGAACACCCAGGCTGGGCCTCGTCGAGGCCTGGTGCTTGCTGTTCCTCGCCTTCAGAAGACGCTGTGCCTCCCTCGCCTCCCGGTCTGCCCTGGAGTTGGCGATGCCCTCTCTGGCACCCAGGCCTCCTGGGACTCTAGCCTTGGCCCGCTTGCTTGCTCTCCAGAGCATCTCTCACCTACAGCACCCTCTCGGCTTCCTGCTTATTTATGTGCCATTTTCTTTCTTCCCACTGGAAAGTCCATTTTGGGCAGGGCTCTTGTCCAGTTGCTTGCTGGCATCCTGAAGACCAGCATGGTGCCTGGCAGGTGGCAGGTGCTCCAAGCCCGACCCAGTGAGGCAATTGCAGGGGGTGGCATGGCCTCACTCGGCAGGGGACATGTACCCAGGCCCACCCAGCAGCGGGTGACAGACGTGAACTCCCAGAAGTCTGCGTGTCTCTAGGGGGTTTAAACCCATCAGACCAGTAAACGATGGGCCGCAGCGCCAGGCTCACAGTGCTGTGCAGGGTTACTCCTTCATGTCTGTGGCCAGGCTGGTCACACTGGCTGCACTTTCAGCTTCAATCCAGGAAGATGGGCTTCACTCGCTGGCCAGAGTGCTGATACCGGCCTTTGCCTTGAAGGGAGCCATGCAAGCATCTGGGGAAACTGTTCCCCCCAAAACTGTGTGGCATTCTCCTAGTCAGGTATGTGCAGACAGAACACATCTGCACAGGATTGCCGGGGGGCTGCTGTCCTCACTGCACCTTCTTTGATGCAGTTACGAAGGCCCAAGCAGTTGTCTACTGTACGTGCTCTGTCTATCCAGAAGAGAACGAGGTGGTGGTGAAGAAGGCACTGGCGTTTCAAGACCTTGGGAATAAAGTGCAACCTTACAGGTGAGAAGAGATAGGGTTCCTCCAAACAGCTCACCACAGCGGAAGACAAGATTTCTAAGTAGTATGAAGACATTCCACTCTTTGGTTGCATCTTTTTTTTTTGAGTTGGAATCTCTGTCGCCCAGGTTGGAGGGCAGCAGCATACTCCCAGCCACCACAGCCTCGACCTGCTGGGCTCAGGTGATTCTTCCACTTCAACCTTCCAATTTGCTGGAACTGCAGGCACACACCACCATGCCTGACTAATTTTTTTGATTTATTGCAGAGGTGAGGTCTCACCAAGTTGCCCAGGCTGGTCTCGAACCCACGGGCTCAGGCAATCCTCTCACCTCAGCCTCTGAAAGCGCTGGGATTATAGGTGTGAGCCACTGCACCCAGCCTTGTTGCATCTTAATATTATTAAATAGCCTAACTTCTTACAACTTTAAGTGGATTCTGAAGACCCTTACAGCTTGGCGTGAGCATTTTCTTATACATTAAGAGATTATTTTGTTTTTGTTACTAGTGTTTTGTTGTTGTTTTGTTTTTTCTGTGTCACCTAGGCTGGAGTACACTCACAGTCACGGCTCACTGCAGCCTCGACCTCCTGGGCTCAGGTGATCCTTCAGCCTCAGCCTCCCAAGTAATTGAGACTACAGGCATGCGTCACCATGCTCGACTCATTTATTTATTTTACTTCTTGATTTTTTTTTTGGTAGAGATGAGGTCTCATTATGTTGCCTAGACTGGTCTCAAACTCCTGGGCTGAAGCAGTCCTCCCACCTCAGCCTCCCAAAGTTCTGGGATGACAGGTGTGAGCCACTGCACCCAACCTTGGTTTTGTTATTGTTAAAGCTAAGGGCATTTGGGCTTTGACTTGATTGGCTTCTGGATAGATTGGATTCAAAGTTCATGCCCCAGTTTTAGACACTGCCTCAGCACTTTAGGAAGCTGAGGCAGGAGGATTACTTGTGCCCAGGAGTTTGAGATCAGCCTAGGCAACAACTCAAGACCCCCAGTCTCTACAACATATGCCCCAAAAGTGAGGTGAGCGTGGCGGTGTATGGCTGTCGTTCCAGCTGCTCAGGAGGCTGAGGCAGCCCAGGTATGCTCAAGAAATCCTCCTGCCAGCTGGGCTTGGTGGCTCAGCCTGTAATCCTGCGCTTTGGGAGGCTAAGGTGAATGGATTGCCTGAGCCCCTGGGTTCGAGACCTGCCTGGGCAACTTGGTGAGACCTCATCTCTACAATAAATAAAAAATCAGCTGGGTGTGGTAATGAATGCCTGTAATTCCGGCTACTTGGTGGAAGGATCGCCGGAGCCCAGCAGGTCGAGGCTGCCGTGGCCGGGAGCGGCCACTGCACTCCAGTCGGGGCGACAGAGTGAGATTCCAACTTAAAAAAAAAATCCTCCTGCCTAAGCCTCCCAAGGTAGCTTGGACTACAGGCATACACCACGATTCTCAGCTAACTGTGCTGTGACTGTGCCACTGTACCCTAGCCTGGGTGACAGAGTGAAACCATGTCTCCAAAAAGAAAAGAAAATCATATGGAAAAAGTGCAGGAATATCTGCATTTTATCTCAAGTAACCATGATTAATAATTAATTTATAATATGGCATGGGAGACACAAGTCCTTTTTTTTTACTTTTGAGTCAGAGTCTCACTGTCACCCAGGCACACTCAAGGCCACTGCAGCCTCGACCTGCTGGGCTCAGGTGATCCTTCCGCCTTAGCCTTCCAAGTAGCTGAAACTACAGGCATGCTCTACCATGCCCAGCTCATTTTTCTTGATTTCTGTAGAGATGAGGTGTTGCCAAGTTGCCCAGGCTGGCCTCGAACCCGTGGGCTCAAGCAATCCTCTCACCTCAGCCTCACAAAGTGCTGGGATTATAGGCGTGAGCCATGGAACCCTACCACAAGTAATATTTAAAGACATAAAGACAGAACAATTCATACTCTAGATTGGGGTGAGATTTGAGCTTGAATTGGAGCTTGTGTATCCAAGAGCTTTATAACTACTTGTTGGGGTGCAGTCAGAAGTGATGCATTGCCTAGGGAAGCATGCTAGGTGGCTTCTTACCACCCCGAAGGGTAGAACCTGGGGTTGAAGGCCACATTTCCTGTCCCATCTAAACACCAACCTGTTGCTTGTCTTTCCATTAACATCCTGAAACACTCAGGCCATGGGGGCTTTAGCTGCCATGATGCTCACCTCAGGCCTAGGCAGCGTTTTGGGCCCCTATTGTAAAAACCTCACACATTACAGATGCACTCACTTAAAAGGAAAACTGTTTCCATTCATATGGAATCCTCTCATATAGAATAGTTCCTAACAGTTTGAATTATAGTCTTCTAGATTTTTCCAGCACCATAGAATATATCTATTTTAGGTTTTAATTGATATGGTCAAATTTCCCACCAGAATATTCACTCTTATTTTATTTTGCTTTATTTTTTGAGTCAGAATCTGTCACCAGGCTGAAGTACAGTGGCATGATCACAACTCACTGAGGCCTGAATCTCCTGGGCTCAGGTGATCCTCCTCCCTCAGCCTCCTGAGTAGCTGAGACTACAGGCATGAGCCATCATGCCTGGCTGGTTTTTTTGTTGTTTTTTTTTTTGAGTTAGAGTCTCACTCTGTCGCCCAGGCTGGAATGCAGTGGCACGCTCATGGCCACCACAGCCTCGACTTGCTGGGCTCAGGCGATCCTTCCGACTCAGCCTTCCAAGCCTATTAGTTTCTTAATTTGTATTTTTGTAGAGGTGAGGTCTTGCTATGTTGCCCACACTGGTCTCGAACGCTTGGGCTCAAGAATCTTCCTGCCTCGGCCTCCCAAAGTTCTGGGATTATAGGTGTGAGTCGCTGCGCCTGGCCCAGAATATGTACTTTTATAAATCTGTTTCCCTGCAGCTTCACAAATGCTGAGATTTATCAGACTTCCAACCCTTTACCAATCTGAGGGTGAAAGGATGAGATTTTATGTTGATTACATGTTCATTTCTCTTCTGATGAGCTGAGCATGCATCCTGTTCCCTGCAGGGCAGTGTCGTGTGGCGTACTTCAGGGTGGGGGTTTCAGCGCCGTGGCCCTCAAACTTTCTGGCTCACATACTTTCTAAAAATGTTTGAATAACTATGTATCTTGTTCTTTATTTTAAAGTCAGTGTCTAACATTTTCATAATAAGCCTAAATAGTGCAAAGTATATTATTTCTAGAATATTATATTACATGTGTGTTTTAAATATATTTCTGTTTGGGGTCTTCAGATTTATCTTTTTTAATTTATGGAAAAATGCTAAATGTATTACTCTGTTATATAACTTGTTCTCATTGTCAAAACTAGATTTACCTTGTCAGAAAAATCTTTCTTCTTTAATTCAAATCAACATGTTAATACTCTCTTGTGATTTACTTCTAAATTTTAATTCTAAGATATATAGAAATAAGGAAGAGAGCCATGCATGGTGACTCACCCCTGTAATCCCAGCACTTTGGGAGGCGGAGGTGAGAGGATTGCCTGAGCCCAGGGTTCAAGACCAGCCTGGGCAACTTGGTGAGACCTCGTCTCTACAGTATATCAAAAAATTAATGGGGCATGGCGGTGCTCCTGTGGTTCCTTCTACTTGGAAGGCTGAGGCAGAAGGATCACCTGAGCCCCAGGTCTAGTCTGTGGTGGCCATGAGTGTGCCACTGCACTCCAGACTGAACCTTTGACGCAAAAATACAAAAAAAGAAATAAGGATAAGAAAGGAGGGAAAGGGAGGGAGGGAGAGAAGGAGGGAAGAAGGAAGGAGGGAGGGAGGAAGAGAGGGAGGGAGGAGCACAGCTTTGCAGAATCCTGCCCTCTTGGAGACTCCTTCCCTAGACTCTGCTTACTGCGGGGAAGGAGCCGTTTTGCTCTTGTTTCACACCCTGGATGGTGCTATGACAAGGCAGGGAATGGTTGCACTTTTTGGTTAAGTGGCAGAAGGGTGTTGTGGATGGAGAGGAGGAGGGGAAGGTGCCGCTAAATATCCCCAAGTGCATGGTTGATGCTGTCAGTGACTTCATTAGATCCTGGGGGCTGAATACATTACCTGGCCAGCACCTGGCATAGGATACCGGGACTGCCATTCTATTCCATTGCATTGTAAATTGCATGTTCTTATACATTTGTACTTTTTTTTTTTTTTTGAGTTGGAGTCTCACTCTGTCGCCCAGACTGGAGTGCAGTGGCCACTCCTGCCCACTGCAGCCTCGACCCGCTGGGCTCTGGTGATCCTTCCACCTCAGCCTTCCGAGTAGCTAAAATTACAGGCACGCGCTACCATGCCTGGCTGATTTTTTGATTTATTGTAGAGATGAGGTCTCACCAAGTTGCCCAGGCAGGTCTCCAATCCGCAGGCTCAGGCAATCCACTCACCTCAGCCTCCCAAAGTGCGAGATTACAGGGTGAGCCACTGAGCCCAGCTGTACTTTTCAACTGGGTTATTTTCTTTTTATATATCTTATATATTAGAGGTATTTGCTGTTTTCATATAAATTACAGCGAATATTGCTTCTCTTTTTATTTTATTTTTTTATGATCCAGAGATCTTTTATTTTTGACATCTATTAAGCCATGAATTCATAGGGAACGGGTTCCAGAAGCTCGGGCTCCTTCCCACTGGTTCTCACAAAGTGTGCTTCTCTGGGAGAAGCAGGCTGGCGCTTCAGCTGAAACCGCGTGCCTTTCTCCTTGGCCTCCTTCTTTTTCTGGTCATTTTCCTTCACACGTTTCAGGAAGCTATCTCGACTCCTCGAGTGCTTGAAGGCTCAATATGCACATTGATTCTCTTGACAAGAATCTTGCCCTTGACTTGTTTGTTAACAACAATGCCAACAGCATGCTGGGTGACATTGTGGACTCTTCCTGTCTTGCCAGGGTGACATTCTTGGGGCATTCCTTTCTGAACAGCACTCATTCCCTTGATATCTGCAATATCACCTTTCTTGTAGATTTGTATGTACGTGGCCAAAGGAACAACTCCATATTTTCTGGATAGCCTGAAGAGCATGTACTGTGTGCCCCTCGTCTTTTCCCTTTGTGTTCGTCATTTGGGGGAATTACTGGAAGAAAGGCCAAAAAGCATCTTTTTATTTTTAAAAACAAACTTTGAGTTGGAGTCTCGTTTTGTCACCCAGGCTGGAGTGTAGTGGCATAGCTAATTTTTGATTTATTGTAGAGACGAGGTCTTGCCAAGTTGCCCAAGCTAGTCTTGAATCCCTGAGCTCAGGCAATTCTCTCACTTCAGCCGCCCAAAGTGCTGGGATTACACGCTTGAGCCACCACGCCTGGCTGAAGACCCACAGTTTTTTCTTTTGAGTTGGAGTCTCACTCTGTCACCTAGGCTGGAGTGCAGGGGCACACTCACGGCCATCACAGCCTCGACCTGCTGAGCTCAGGCAAACCTTCCGCCTCAGCCTTCCCAGTAGCTGTAGGCGTGAGCCAGCATAACCAGCTAATTTTTTCTTTGAGTTGGAGTCTCACTCTGTCACCCAGGCTGAAGTTCAGTGGCGTGCTCAATGGCCACTGCAGCCCTGACCTGCTGGGCTCAGGCCTCCTTCTGCCTCAGCCTTCCAAGTAACTGGAATGACAGGTGTGCACTACTATACCCGGCTAATTTTTTGACTTATTGTAGGGATGAGGTCTCACCAAGTTGTCCAGGCTGGTCTCAAATCCTTGAGTTCAGGCAATCCTCTCGCCTCAGCCTCCCAAAGTGCTGAGATTACAGGCTTGAGCCACTGCGCCATCACTGACCGAGGAGCTTACTTCGAACTTGCATTCTGTCCCACTGGTTTATATGTCTGTCCCAAAGCTGGTACCACAAGTGGGGTTTTCAAACTCATGAATGGATGCCTTGTTTCATGAAGAGCCTTTGCAGCACTGAATGATGTGATTGAATGTGATTTGTTGTCTGACATTGTCACACCTGGTGGTGATGCGGTCAGTGTTTGTAATGGTGCCCAGTCTGGAGCCTGCAGCGGGCCGTGTCGTGTGCTGG
Organism: Carlito syrichta; assembly: GCF_000164805.1. Taxonomy (NCBI): domain Eukaryota; kingdom Metazoa; phylum Chordata; class Mammalia; order Primates; family Tarsiidae; genus Carlito; species Carlito syrichta. The sequence continues at coordinate 386,374 of NW_007246514.1, forward strand.
ACTTTCTGCTGCCCAGTGAGGGTGGAGGGCAGGGAGGGAGCAGCAGGCAAGAGGGGTGGCATGGCCACCTCTGGCCTGGAATGCTTGTTGTCACGGGGAACCACATCTGCCTGGCTTCTGATGGCTCCTCTGCTGGCCTGGTCCCTACTGTCCCAGGATGCTGTTAATTCCGTCACTGTCACTGAGCCCTGTTCTGCAGCAGCATCTCCTGCTGTTAGCCCTGGCCTGAACTGCGGGACCCGGGCGCCAGTGTAGTCCTTGGTGCTCAGAGGAAGGGTAGGCCCCGGCACCTCCCTAAGGGCAGTCCTCCGCGAGCTTCCCAGCCCCCTTGGTGCGTCCTGGCAGTGCTCCCCATCTTCTTGTCCTTTCTCCGCCATCTGCCATCACCAGTCTGGCGTTTCTTCCCCACTTAGTGTGAGCCGGTGTGTGTTCATTTTCTACTTCTGCTTAAGAGTTTACCACCGCTTGGTGGCTGCAACACCTACGACCTAGCTCATGTCTGGCGTGGCACAGCTAGGCTCTGTCTTCAGCCGGGCTGTATCCTTGGGGGGTCTGGGGACCAGTCCACTTCCAAATGTCGCTGTGGCTGTGGGGGCGTGCCCTTATTTCCTTGCTGGCTGTCACCGAAACTGCTCTGAGCTCGCAAGGCCACCTCACTCTGGGCCACGAGGACCCTCCGTCCCGATGCCAGCAGTGGCTCATCCCATTGTCCTGTGTTCTGAACCTCGAAATGCCTTCACCTCTGACCTCTAGAGCCAGACCTAAAAGGTTCATGTGAGCTCAGGGTTGCCCAGACAATGCTCATCTCTTGAGGTTAACTGACGGGGGACCTGTGAGTCACCTGCAAAATTCCGTTGGCCACGTGGGCTAGTGTCCTGGGCTGCCAAAACAATGACCTGAAGCCTGGTGGCTTAGGATCATAAGAATGGACCCTCTAGTTCTGGAGGTGGGAGTCCTAAATCCTGACATGAGAAGGTCATTGCCCTCGGAGCCTGTGAGGGGCCCTGTCTCATGCTCTCTCTGGCTTCTGAGGCTGCTGGCCATCCTTGGTAGCCTTCAACTGGTTGCTGCCTCTCCTAGACAAAATTACTAATAAAAGACTTCCTGATATTTTAATTCATGTAGAACAGCGTTTAATCGCTTTGACTCTTTAAATATATTTTACTTCTAAAAGCACAGAAATAGAATCATTTATTATTTATGAATGAACCACTTACTATTAAATGAGAAATTAAATATTAAATATAAAACCAAAATTTTATTTTATTTTATTTTTTGGAGTCAGAGCCCCACTCGGACACCCAGGCTGGAGTGCAGTGGCCCACTCACGGCCACCCCAGCACTGACCTGCTGGACTTGCGTGATCCTTCCGCCACAGCCTCCCAAGTAGCCAGAACCACAGACACGTGCTACCATGTCTGGCTAATTTTTTTATTTATTATAGAGACGAGGTCTCACCAAGTTGCCTGGGCTGGTCTCAAACCCACGGGCTCAAGCAATCCACTTGCCTCCACCTCCCAAAGTGCTGGGATTACAGGCTGAGCCACCGAGCCTGGCCTAAAACCAAAACTTTAAATATATTCGTGATTAGAGATTTTTATCTTTATGACACAAAGTCTTTGCAATGTACTTTTTTTTTTTTGAGTTGGGACCTCTGTCTCCCAGACTGGAGGACAGTGGCATGATTATAGCATCACAGCCTTGACTTCCTGGGCTCAGGTGATCCTCCTGCCTCAGCCTCTCGAGTAGCTGGGATTACAGGTGTGTACCACCATGCCCAGCCAATCTTTTGATTGAGGTCTTGCTATGTTGTCCAGGCTGGTCTCAAACTCCTTGGCTCAAGCAACCCTCCCACCAGGGCCTCCCTAAGTGCTGGCATTACAGGCATGAGCCACTGCGCCTGGCCAGCTTCAGAGTTTAATTCTGATTTGGAATCTCTATTTAAATGATTGGTAAAACATAATAGTAGAGAGTTTAGCCGCCACCTACTTTCCTCTTGCCTCGGCAAAGAGCCGTCTAACTGTGAGGTGACCCTGTTCCCACAGGCTCAGCCCTCCGGTCCTCCCGCTGTGCTGCTTGAGGGATATCCATCTGTCTACTGACAAGTTTTTCAGAATGGAACCATCTGAAGTTACCAATGGGTGTTTTCTTTCTATTTTAACACGGGAGGTAAGGGGGAAAAAACCCAGTCTATGTCGTACTTTGGAATTCTGAAACAACATCACCTCCTAAGAGTGGACATTTGGTAAAGATGGGTTTGCAATTCATGATCAGCTAAAGGGCGGGCGAAGTCCTGCTGTGTGGCAGTCAGTCCCCATTCTTTCTTTTCTTTTTGAGTCAGAGTCTTACTCTACTGCCCAGGCTGGAGTGCAGTGGCATGATCATGGCTCACCACAGCCTAGACTTCCTGCCTCAGCTTCCTAAGTAGCTAGGACTACAGGTGTGCACCACCATGCCCAACAAGTTTGTTTTTCTTTTTTGTAGAGACGAGTTCCTGCTGTGTTGCCTGGTTTGGGCTCAAGCGAGCCCCCGCCTCGGCCTCTCCAAGTGTTGAAATGATAGGCGTGAGCCACTGTGCCCAGCCAGCCCCCATTCTCCATACTTCCGGGTGTTCCTCTTCTCCTGCCTTCCACTTGCCTCTCCAAGCACTTTGTCAACATTCAGTGTACCTTCTCTCACACACACAAAATCAGCTATGTGGGTCTATCAGGTTCATAAATGGGGAAGTTTAAGTAAAAAAGTCATTTGCTAAGACTTAGGAGATATATTAGGGGCTGAGACTTCAGAGCAATTTATTTCTTGTAGTCTGATAAAGATGCCTTTTTTTTTTTTGAGTCAGAGTCTCACTCTGTCACCCAAGATGGAGTGCAGTGGCATGCTCACAGCCACCACAGCCTTGACCTGCTGGGTTCAGGCGATCCTTCCACCTCAGCCTTCCAAGTAGCTGGAACTACAAGAACATGCTACCAGGACCGGCTAATTTATTTATTTATTGTAGACATGAGGTCTCGCCAAATTGCCCAGGCTGGTCTCGAACCCCCAGGCTCAGGCAGTGCTCTCACCTCGACCTCCCAAAGTGCTGGGATTATAGTCGTGAGCCACCATGCCTGGCCTAAGCTGCCTTTTATTTTTACTGAAATCGTGCTAAATGTTTGCAACATCCACAACCATTGCTACCTCTCACTTTCAGCAACTGCTTCTTCCATTGCAGCGGGACCCGTCTGAGACGGTGTCTGTGAAGGACATTCTGGCCCGGGCCGCAGCCAAGGGTCTCCTGGAAGGGATTGAGTTGGGTAAATCATCCAAACGAGAGAAGAAGAGGAAGAAGTCAAAGACATCGCTGCCCAAGGCGTCCACCACGGAGAACAGTGGCCTCCAGATGAGAATTGCGGAGTTCCTGAGTCGGGAAACTAAAGCCAGTGTGCACCAGACAGAGACAGCAACGAAGTCACTCCTTCCCCAGAAGAACGCTGCTCCAGTGGGGGCGTCCTTGCAGACCAGAAAGCCCCCCAAGCCCACCCCCAGCCCTTTAGTGCCTGCGTTGATGAAGAACGCTTGTCCACCCAGACCGTGTGACCGGCAGACCAGCTTCAGGAGACGGTGGCCAGAGGACAGGGTGGTGGCCCTGAAACCCATCGAGATCGTTCTGCCTCCAGTGATCATGCCGTTCACAGGCGCCCAAGGTGGCAGGCCTCAGCTGCCCACTCAGCGCTGCTACTGTCGCTGGGTTGACCCCAAGCCTCTTGTGCCCACCTGCCTTCCCATACCATCGCTCTCGAGAAAAGGGGACAGGCCCAAAGAAAGCTTACCTTCCTCCCTGCTCAGGCGGCCTCGACCGTGGCTTTGACTGTCTTGTGTTTTCACAAGGCCAAGAGCGGTTGATGTTGTTTTCAAGGCCTGGTATTTCCTTGTGGTCACTTCGTGTCTTCTACATGTGATGTTACTTTCAGGGAATTGAGACAGTACTGTAGGGACTAAGCAAAGCAGAATTCAGGTTTCCACAGATCAGTGCTGATCGGTTCTGGAATGTACCATGTAGACGCAGAACCTGCTGTCAGACGGTGTCTCGCTCCTGGTAATTCTCAGCCTGGACTTGGAGTTCCAGATGGCTCATCAAGCTCAGAGGCAACTGCAGGAAAACCTGGGTGTGGGAAGACACCACCCTCCCCTGCCGGTTCTGCAGCCACGGCAGCTGCTGTTGAATTTGGTTGATCACGATCAAGGTTGACTTTGTTTGAAAGATTCACAGTTCTCTGAGCAGGGCATGGCTTGAGTTTTGTAGCATGACAGGCAGTGTCTGAGCAGGAGACACAGAAAGGCTAGCATGTCAAGTGTATCTGATGTCCGTCAAGAGGGAAGCTGGATCTCATAGGAAGAGCTGCTGGGACCCGATGGATGGACATGTCCTCTTTCCTCACCCACCGTTTATGCCAACCCTGCTGTGAGAAGGACCACGAGCACATTTCCCTCTAACTGTCAGTGATGCCAAGGAACAGGCAAGACCGTTGACTGGGCTTGATGCCTGTAATCGAGAGACCCACACACATTTCCAATTCTGTTCAAGGGTCAGGTGAAGCCGCACAACCTACAGGCCACTGAGATGGCATGCAGCCTCCCAACGTGGCGAGTCACTTCCAATGCACAATTAAAAGATCTTGCAGCACTCTGTTCCCATAGTAAACATTGATTCTACTTGAATGAGTGAGCCCTTGCCTACCAAGAACTGATATGACGAGCACTTCTGGGTCTACTGAGCTTTTCCATCATGGCAACAGAAATTGACACAAACTAGAGTAAGATATAGCTATAAACTTTATTGTTCAGAAAAGTTCACACATTCACCATGTTTGAATTTAAAGTTTTATTGTCAGAATTCAGTTGCACAGAAGTGAAGTGTTGATTCCTAAACTCTCAATTCAGGTGGTGTGATTTTTTTGTTCGTTTTTGTTTCTTTTTAGTTGGAGTCTCACTCTGTCACCCAGGCCGGAACACTCATGGCCACTGCAGCCTCTACCTGCTGGTCTTAGGTGATCCTTCTGCCTCAGCATTCTGACTAGCCGGAACTCCAGGCGCACGCTACCATGCCTGGCTAATTTTTCATTTATTGTGGAGAGGAGGTCTTGCCAAGTTGCCCCAGGTGGGTCTCGAACCCGCAGGCTCAGGCTCAGAAAATCCACTCGCCTCGACCACCCAAAGTGCTGGGATTATAGGCTGAGCCACCAAGACCAGTCCAGGTGGCATGATTTTTAGTGGAATATTATCCTCTTTCAGCTCTGACATTCTGTTTTTATTCTCTCATTTGAAATGAGGATAAAGAAAGAATGGTGAATTTCATTTTAGTAGCAATAAGATATTCTTCTTTTAGCTTAAGATGTCAATGAAGAAAGGAAACAGGACTTTTTATTCTTGAGCCAGGCTTATTATATTTTAAATCCCCAAAGAATTTCTCACATACATTATTACTTTTTAAAAGTACAGAAATAGTTTAATTGCTTATTTTGCTGATTCCAAAAACCAAAAACTATCTCTTGCTCCACAGTATGTGGCTCCTTCCCTTGTTTCCACCCAAATCTCTATCAGGCTTGGGGTCTCCCACGCCACCATTCAGTGGAGGGCTGGCATGTCATCCGGGAATCTTCTGGCTTCCTCGCCCCAACCCAGGCTGTAAGTGTCCACTGTCCAAGAGCAGCAGGCCTGAGGTTTTTATTTCCAAGCGTATTTTCAGTGCTCAGTTAACCCTCATTGGCACAGAATCATTCGGAGTGTCTTGCTGGTCTCTTAGCAGCATATGACTGATGTCACAGTTTGTCACTTATTTTCACTATCTCCTAACACACATCTCAGCACTCAGTACTTTTTCTAAGTATATGAAGATTCTGAATTAAATCCTTCATGATAGACACCTGCAGTTTTCTTCTTTGAGAATCTTCCAAGATGTATAGGATCAATGATTTAAACAATTTGGTACAGACAAAAGGGGAAAATACCTTGAATTAAAAAAAAAAAGGCACTCAGAGATTCTTGTGGGGAATATTGATGACACTGACACCTTTTATTTGGCATTTTATGTTCTTGAACTTGTTAAAGTGCTACAAAAATCAAAAATAATTTACTGGTATTCGGACACTCCAATGGCAAATTCAGATTTTTTTTGAGTCAGAGTCTCACTCTGTCACCCAGGTATGCTCATGGCCACCACAGCCTTGACCTGCTGGTCTCAGGTAATCTTTCTGTCTCAGCTTTCCAAGTGGCTGGAACTACAGGCATGTGCTACCATGCCCAGCTTACTTTTTGATTTATTGTAGAGACAAGGTCTCACCAAGTTGCTTATGCTGGTCTTGAACCCCTGAGCTTAGGCAGTCCTCTCGCCTCAGCCTCCCAAAGTGCTGGGATTATAGACTTGAGCCATGGCGCCCTGCTGCAAATTCGGATTTTTATCTGAAATTATTTGCCACTGTGGCGGGTGGCAAATAATTTCAGATAAAAATCCGAATCTGAAGCCGGGCTCGGTGGCTCAGCCTGTAATCCCGCACCTTTGGGAGGCTGAAGTGAGTGGATTGCCTGAGCCTGCGGGTTCAAGACCCGCCTGGGCAGCGAGACCTCATCTCTACAATAAATCAAAAAATCAGCCAGGCGTGGTAGCGCATGCCTGTAATTCCGGCTACTTGGAAGGCTGAGGTGGAAGGATCGCCGGAGCCCAGCAGGTCGAGGCTGCGGTGGCCGGGAGCGGCCACTGCACTCCAGTCTGGGCGACTGAGTGAGACTCCAACTCAAAAAAAAAAGAAATGAAATTATTTGCCACTGTGTAACAATGCCTGAAATCGTAATGATGTTTGTTTTTTTAAGGGTTCCTGCCCTTAATAGAGAGACAAATCACAGGGAAAGAGCAAGGCAAACAAGACGTGGGACCTACTGCAAATTCTGTCTACCTTCCTTCCTGTGCCTAATAGTTTGTTTGTTTGTGAGTTGGGGTCTCTCTCTGTTGCCCAGGCTGGAGTGCAGTGGTATGATCACAGCCAACGCAGACTGAACTCGGCTCAGGCAATCCTTCTGCCTCGGCCTCGAGTAACTGGAACTACAGGTGTGTGCCACCACAGTCGGCTAATTATTTTTCAGTTTTGCGTAGAGTCTAGGTCTCGCTATGTTGCCCAGGCTGGTCTTGAACTCCTAGACTCAAGCAATCCTCCCGCCTTGACCTCTCAAAGTGCTGGGATGACAGGCGTGAGCCCCCGCACCCGGCTGAAGTGCCTCATAGTTAACACAACTAGACTTGTTGGGTTTCCTAATTACCTTTCATTCTGGGTGTAGTGCCCGGGCATCTCTGGTCTTCTTTGAGGTCAGTTCCTAAAGGAAACGCCTGGTCCTAGAGATGCTGGCGAGATTCCGGTGGTGACCCAACAGGCCCGTATCCAGGAGGCCAGTGTCCCTCCCGATCACCAGGCAGGAGCAGGTTAAGTATTCCAAACGTAAAGTGACTGCCCCGATCTTACTGGGAGAAATACGCTGTGATTAATCAAGAAGAGCCCTCCATGACTGCATGATTTCAAAGGCGCCTGAGGTGAGAGCAATTTAAACAGGGAATGACGAGGCAGATGCTGGATCCAAGGCTCTGTTCCTTGTGTGTGTGACTAAGGTATCAGGGGAATGAGCCCAGGACATGCAGTTCAATTTAATCTCACAGCACATCCACCGAGGTGTGTAAAGGTGGTCAACAGCCCAGGGGCAGAGGGACACCCAGGCGTTCCTTCTGGAAAAAACAGCTTCTCGGGGGCCAGGGAATGCTCTTGCCGCCACAGCATGTCCTGAAGCTGAAATGACACTTCTTTTTAAAATCTGAGTCAGAGCCTCACTCTTGCGCAGGCTGGAGAGCAGTGGCACCATCACGACTCACCTCCGCCTCAACCTCCCGGGCTCCAGCGATCCTTCTGCCTCGGCCTCCCGAGTAGCTGAGACTACAGGCAAACGCCACCAAGCCCGGCTAGTTTCTTGTAGAGACGAGGTCTCGCTATGTTGCCCAGGCTGGTCTTGAACTTTTGGGCTCAAACGATCCTCCCATCTCAGCCTCCAAAGTGCTGGGATTCTAGGTGTGAGCCACCACCCCCAGCCTCAGTAAACTTCTTTTTGCTGGCTGCATAACACCCGTATTAGATATGTACTAGGTTAAGCCTGGCCAGCCAAAAGGCTACTGGTCTTGTTAGTTCAGCTGGGCTAATATCATGTATGGAAATGTCTTCGTGTGGTGCCTGAAACCTTGACTTTGTGCGGCAACACCTATGGAACGCTGCGCGGCGGGTGCGCCGTTCGAGGGAGGAGGGAGGGAGGAAGCTTCTAGGGACAGAGGAGTCCTACAAGTGTCCGTCCTAAGGTGGATTTTAAAAAAAGTCGCAGCGCCACAGCTCATCACCAAGAACTTATTTTAATGGAAATGGGTCTGATGTCTCCTCATGCAATACGACAGACAAACAAAAGACAGTGGTCCTGATGGGCTAGGTGTGATCTTCTCTCCAGGTGGGGACAGAGGGCGTGTGGACGCGTGATGTCGCGTGGATGAGAGCACACGAATCGTGAAGGTGTAAAAACCAAGCACCAGGCAGGGCTTTTGTCTGCGAGGCACAGTTTCCAGCCACAGGCGTGGCGGCCGCTTCCCTTAGGCGGCCAAGGAGCAGAGGTGAGGTGGCAAGTCTGTGTCTATCTAGTTGCTTTGAAAAAATAAAAGGAACTTTAAGCATTTCGCCTCTGCTTCTACGTATTCCGATAGAAATGTGACTACAAATCATTACAAAACCACCTTTTAGGCAATGTAGAGTTCACTGAGATTACTGAAGCCTGGATACACGGTGAGATCATATCCAGCAACGATAATAGACATGAACACAACAATGCAGTATATTTCAGTAAAAATAGAATAAATAAAATAAAAATATCTTAAGCTGTATTTAACAGGTTAATTAAAAACATGACGAGACATACAAGGCATTGTGGACGTGGCTGCCTGTTTCCCGACTCACAGATATAAAGAATGCATAGCTCACCGAAGGGTCCCTAGAGCTCAGGGCAGATGCCACAGCCGCCCCGACGGCACACACATACTTGCATACATACTTTTTGGCCATGGCAGAAAGTGTCTGAACATACTGTCCAACGTAATTGATCTTACAAAATTAATGTGCATTTTGTATGCAATGCCATTTTCAAAACAAAATGTCTGCAGTCAAGTTTTCAATGTGTCAAGGCTATCATTCACCTTAATGCGCCCTAGAATTGCATATATAAGTCAGTTTGCTACTTAAAGCTAGCTCAGTACTCTTGATCCTGAAAACGAACAGATGTAGGCCTCACAGACTGAGCGGGGTCTGGTAGAGGTTCCCAGTATCAAAGTGGATGACCAGTTTAGGATTTGGAAGTTCAGCTGTACGGAAAGCAGGACGGAAGGTCAGCGATGCCGAGTTCGGAACAGCTTTGCCCAGGGCACCGAGGGACTCCCCGGAGGCTGTCATTTCTGGCGATGGCGGCGGTCCCTTCAGACAACGAGCACGGAAGTAGGAAGGAAGTCGAATGCGTTCGTAAGGCAGGATCACTTCTGTCCCAACACGAGGTGCCGGCAAGCCAGCCCTGCCCGTGCCCCCCACCCGTGGATTCCGAGATGGCCACCGAGTCACCCACGGTGTCCCCTGGCGGCCAAGTGCTGCGAGTCGAGGGAACCTTCCACAGGCGGAGTCGTCTCTGAAATTCCAGCAGCCCAGGCTGTACAGAGTGTGGCCTCCTGTCCCTGGCAGCGCGGTGGAGGCTATAGGGAGACGGTCCTGGGCTGCGCCAGGGTGGAGGTTTAAGGATGCCTTGGCAGGGTGAGAAACCCTGATGCACGTCCCCACGTCCCTCCCTGACCCGGGTGCCCTCTCAGGCCCCCTGGTCCTTCATACCCTCATTTCTCAAGCGTGCCCAGCGCCTTCTCTATATCATAAGGCTCCGATGTGGTGAGAATGTGGAAACCATTCGGACAAGGACACGGCAGGGTAGCGACAGACCTTGAAGCCGGATGTTGCCAGTGTTAATTCTGACACTAAAGAAGAAACAAGACCAACACTGAGACCGGTTGCCTTGGCAACGTCCTTTGAAAACAACAATGTCAACAAGAGTCTAAATGTTTTATGTCTTTAAGCTCGGTTCCCCATCTGCTTAAACAGAAGCAGGAAAATGTGATTTCTGGGAAGTGCATTCAATAGTCCAGTGTTCCTATGTATAATTTTGCTCTGATAGGAAAATGTTCACTCCTGGAAGAAAAATGGAAAAAAAATATACATTTTGAAATATAACTAGCTGAGTCCAACCAACTCAAATATCAGATACATCAGTTCAAGAAAGGTTCCACCGGATGTGATGGGTTGCCACGACAGCACGTGGCGGACACACAGCCATCCGAATAGAAAGCATCAGGGTGAGACCAGCCAGGCGCAGAGTTCCAGCAGGACGCTCACCTCCAGCCTGGGGACTAGAAGGGAGAGAAATGTGGGGGGCGGCTGACACGGCTGTGCCGGGTGGGACAGGAACGGCAAATCCTCGACGCTAAGTTGCACGTCGGCTGATCACCAAAGCAGGGAGGAAGGGTGACAGGGAGATTCAGAGAACGGCCGTGTGGACTCCCTAGCTGCCAGGTAGAGTGTAAGGCAGAAATCTGACTCAGGTCCCCCCGAAATGCACTAGGAGTCTCTTTTTAAAACAATTGGTTGGAAAACCTGTGGAAAAGAAAGGTTTTTTGTTCCATTTTAATTCCTCAAATGCGGTTGTTCATCCATTTTAAAGTTTCGCTTTTTCCCATCATCCCACAAACAGCCACGGACATGACCCAGTGCCCGTGTGTCAGGGCACGGGGGTCACAGGAGGCCACAGGCCGGTGCTGCCACTGGCACCAGCAGCCAATTCTGTCAACCAACAGGCTCGAAGCCAGGAAAAACAAAAACCCCAACACGCCATCCTCTCTTTACGGTGACTCCATGGTGTCTGCTCCAATGGGGAACATGGGGTAGAGGCCCGTGGGACTCGGGACAGATACAGCCAGGCGGACAGTGAGCCTCACACAGGCATGGCTCGCTCCAGGGATGCAGTGTCGGTTCACCAGGGAGGGTTGTGGCCACATCTTGTGTGTGTGTGTGTGTGTGTGTGTGTGTGTGTGTGTGTGCGCGCGCGCGCACGTGTGCGCACATCGGAGTCACAGTCACAATATTTACAGTAAGAAGATGGCCTTCCACTGCTCGGGATGTGACTTACAGCAACAACAACGATTCATGCTTCTTTTGTAGCACACGGCGGCGGCAGATGGGAGAGCATGCGTGTCTAGCACGGTGCGGCGAAGGTCAGGTCTCTGCAGATGAAGCGGTGGCGGCGGGGTGGAGGGTTGGGCCAGCTCGTCACGGTCGGCGGGGCGACTCCATCTTCAGGTACACGGCACACAGTCCGGCGACACACGCAGCTAGGGCGTTTCCGTGACGGGGCGCTTCTGTTTCAAAGTGTCAATGAGGGAGAAGACCCCCCGTTTCACATTGGTTGTGACCCTCCTGGTCACCGAGTCCGCGGACGGTGGAGGCGGTCGGGCCTTCTGGGAAGGCGGCCTGGCCACCAAGCACTTCTGATATCGCAGCTGAAACAAAACCAGATGGGTCTTAGACAGGGGCTCATGGGCTGTTTCTTCTTTCATAGGACTTTATTTTTACTTTCAAAAGTTTTTTGGGGTTTTTTGGGTTGGAGTCTCACTCTGTTGCCCGGGCTGGAAGTGCAGTGGCAGGATCGCAGCTCACGGCAGCCTGACTTCCTGGGCTCAGGTGATCCTTCCGTCTCAGCCTCCTGAGTGGTTGGGACTACAGGCATGCCCCACCATGCTTGGTTACATTTTTGACTTTTTTGTAGAGACGAGGTCTTGCCAAGTTGCCCAGGCTAGTCTTGAACCCCTGGGCTCACGCAATCTTCCCGCCTCTGCCTCCAAAAGTGCTGGGATTACAGGTGTGAGCCACCACACCCAGTCTATTTTTGTTTTTTGTTGGGGGTCTCACTCTGTCGCTGGAGTACAGTGGCACAATCACAGCTCACCCTAGCCTCACCTCCTGGGCTCAGATGATCCTTGCACCTCAGCCTCCTGAGTAGCTGGGACTACAGGTGTGTATCACCACGCCTTTTTTGATTTTTTTTGTAGTGATGAAGTCTCTCTATGTGGCCCAGGCTGGTCTCAAACTCCTGGGCTCAAGTAACTTCTGCCTTGGTCTCCCGAAGTTCTGGGATGACAGGCCTGAGTCACTGTGCCTGGCCTAATATGACTTTAGGTCATCACCAATACATTGACCCCGAAAAGTTCATGACCTAGCTCCTAAACATATATCCGTTTTTTTTCCTTAATGTGTTTAAAAATTCTCCTAAAAGATCATTAATCCTGGGCAACATAGCAAGACCTTGTCTCTACAAAACATAAATTAAAAACTAGGCATTGTAGCGCATATTCGTAGACACAGCTACTTAGGAGGCTGAAGCAGGAGAATGCTTGAACCCAGGAGTTCGAGGCTACAGTGATTCTATGATTGTGCCACTGCACCCCAGCCTGGGCAACAGAATGAGACCTGACTCAAAAATAATAGTAATAATAATAATAATAATGACAATTTCAGGACACGATTTCTATACAAGTCTAAATCCCAATGGATCAAGTTTTAAAAATCCATTAGCACTGTCACTGTGGACGACTTCTGCATTTCAGAAACACAACACAGTCCATCTGCTTTTGTGTTCATGGGAAGATAATTTTGCAAAATTAGATAAAAACGCTCAAATGCTTTTCCTAATCCAAGCATTTTAAAATCTGGTTGACCCTGGTGACACGGGTCTGGACTGCACAGGCCCACCCATCACAGGACTTGCAGGACGGGAAACTCGCCCACATGGAGGGCTGACTGGTTCTCCATGGACATCTGGGGCCAGCTGCAGGACCCAAGTACATGTAGATTACATCGGTGTCCTCAGGTTCTTGGAACCGATTCCCTGTGTACCCCCAGGGAGGACGACTGTAATTCGTGGCTGACTTTTAAAAACCAGCTTAAGTATTAACAGGCTCTCTGGTCCAGGTCAGTACAGGCTGATCTCTCTCTAAGAAGCATCAAGGCCAGGTGTGGTGGCGCATGCCTGTCATCCTAGTGATCTGGGAGGCTGAGGCGGGATGATTGCTCGAGGCCAGGAGTTCGAGACCAGCCTGGGCAACATGGTGAGACCCCCCCATCTCTATAAAAGCCAGAAAATTAGCTGGGTGTGGTGGTGTGTGCCTGTAATTCCAGCTACGAGGGCGACTGAGGTGGGAGGATCACCTGAGCACAAGAGGTCGAGACCCACTGCTCTAGCCTGGGTGACAGAGTAAGACCCTGACTCAAAAAAAAAAAAAAAAAGAAAGGGAGCAAATGAGTGAAAATTGTTTCCAAGGGCAGTGAGTCCAGGAATCAGAAGTGATAAAGCTCACTATCTGTCATTATCACTTAAATGTGTGATTAAGGGGGAATGCCACCAATCGCAAGACCAAGCTGTTTGCTACAATCTGAATCCAGTTCATCAAATGCCCAGGGGTCCCCTGTTAGCACATGATTGAACCCTTCCATTTTCCAGTTCCTCTCGGGTTCCTTCACCCCCCTGAATGCCAGCGCCTGCTCAGTGGGTCTCCCCGACTTCCCCCCTCCCTCCTCCTTCCTGTCCAGGGTGTCTAGGGACGTCAGACCTCTCCCAGAGGACCGTGGTGAGTGCAGGACGCCAGACCTTCCCTTCCTGTTCCATTTCAAAGGACAGAAGTCACCTGGCTCTCTTCCCAGTCTCTACCTCTGCCGTCTGCCCTCCCACCTCGTCCTTTTCTTTTTTCAAGAGATGGGGTCTCGCAATGTTGTCCAGGCTGGACTCAAACTCCTGGGCTCAAGCCATCCTCCCACCTCAGCCTCTCAAGTAGCTAGGATTACAGTGCTCGCTTCTCTCATTCTTTACCTAACAATGCCCTGTACAGGAAGGGAGGGAAGGCACGCCCCCCTCAACTTTCCTTCCCTAAACGCCACCTATTCTTGGCTCTTAGCACCCTCTGGTCTGTCACGAAGTAAAAGCCCTCTCCAACCAATTAGGAGGTCGAGTCCCACCTCAGCTCTCCATCTGCCACTGTTCTCTGTAAGACCCTGCTGCAACTATATGTGTGATGTCAAATGTACAGGTTAAAAAAAAAAACCCAACTAGCAGGGCTTGGTGGTGGCTCATGCCTATAATTCCAGCTACTTGGGAGGCTGAGGTGAGAGGATCGCTGGAGCCCAGCAGTTCAAGACCAGCCTGGACAACACAGCAAGATCCCATCTCTACAACAACAACAGCAACAACGAAACCCGTGCCGGTCTCCCCTGTCCGGAAACAAGCAAGCAAGCACACTCTCACGGCGGCCCTTCTGGGTGTCTCCTCCCTGGCAGACTCTGTACCTGCCTGTTCTCAGGGTCTCCCCTCCTGTTTCCTCCCATCACTCCTCAGCCCAGCACAGCCTCGCGCTTTTATTGACAGCACTGTCAATATGCTGTCACAGATGTCTGGCCTGTGTCGCTGAGCTCCATAACCATAACCAGTGGTTGTATTCCATTGTGCTGAGCTCCCCAGAGTCCCGCCCATGGGGCCTGGGGGCTTTGGAGGCCGGCTGTGGGCCTCCTCCCACAGCTGGGCAGGCCTCTGTGCTCTCCAGGCCCCTATGCCTGCTCTGGCAGGGACACTCGTCCTCCCTTCCCTCCAGGCCAGGTACCTGGCCTTCTAGGGGATCTCTTGGCCTCAGCTCTGTCCCCCAGCCTGTCCCCACTTGGCTTCTCTGGCTGCTGGGCACTGTCTTCAACCCGGACAGGATTAATTCATCCCCTGCTCACCAATCTCGGCTGAAGGGAACCAAGCCTTGGCATGGCACGGTGGTCTGCTCGTGACATGGACGGATTCCGCCTCCCTCCATGGGCCTCCAGCTCCCCCACCAGCTATTGTGGGATATACCCCGCCCTCAGGCTTTGTTGTCTGTGTTCATACGCTTCCCCCTTCTTTGAGTCAGGGCCTCACCCTGTCACTCTGGCTCTTTGGTATCACTCTGTACCCAGGATGAAGGGCAGTGGTGTGATTTCCTCACTGTGGCCTTGTCCTCCAGGGCTCAGGTAAACCTCCTTCCTTAGCCTCCTGAGTAGCTGGGACTACAGGTGTACACCACCATGCCTAGCTAATTGTTTTTTAAATTTTTTTTTGATTTTTTTGTAGAGACGAGGTCTTGCTATGCTACCCAGACTGGTCTCAAACTTCTGGGCTCAAGCAATCCTCCTGCCTCAGCCTCCCAAAATGCTGGGATTACAGGCATGAACCACCATGCCCAGTCTCCCTTCCCTCGTTTTTATGGGAACTTTTCCAGTGCCTGGTGTACCAGGGGACCGACCACAGGATATACAGAGAATGAATGACAAGGTATTCTTATTTGTTTCAAATCATATGTGTGGTCAAAAGAGCCCTGGCTTTGTCGCCTGGCAGACTTGGAGTTAAATCCAGGCTGTCACCAACTCTGTCCTGGAGCCCGCCTCTTAACTTCTTGAGTCTACAGAACTAACAACTTCCTAACAGGCCTCCTAAGACTGAGTGTTGGGAGCCGGCCTCGGAGGCCCACTGAGCATTAGGGATCAGGAAGGGCTATTGACCCCGAGACCACTAGGATGTGTTCGGGAGCTGTTGACCCATTCCCTCCCTCCTTTTCCATTTGGCACAAACTACCAAGAAAAGCTCCAGCTGGCTCTAACAGAAAACTCTGAGACCAGAACGTACACAGCTAACCTAGGAGTCTATTTATATATTCCCATTCCCCATGGCTTATGGTCTTTTGCTTGATCACAATTTAAGTTTGGCTTTGAGTCACATTGAGGAGCCTTAGTATAGGTCACAGGTTCTCTTGATGTGACCTTTAGAAATTTACAGATATAAGGTTTTAGAAAATAGTTTGTATAGATTAAGAAAAATTAAGTAACCATTTTATTATAGAAGTGCAGTTAGTTCAGTTTGATTTAGGGGGGTCAGTGAAGTTTGTATTAGGCTGGTTAGTGCTAGGAGAGAGTAACCATAGCACCAATTGTTTTATAGAAACCAGTTTGAATTAGCATAGAATGGTAAAAGGCAATATATCATTATGTTGGTTTTAGGTGTAAGTATTGAAAGATGTGATGTAGCTATAAACAATTAAGGGTACATAGAAACTGGATAAGAACTTCATGTTTTTCTTCATGTTTGAAAAACACATCTGCTTGAGAGTGGGGGGTGTCCTGTATGCACCTGGACCTGTTCATGTGAAAGGCACATGCTACCTTTTGTGTAACCATAGCAGCAGGAATTCCCATGATGATAACTTTGTGGAGTTTGGGGATAAAAGCCCTGAGATTACACCCATTAAACGGCTTCTGGTCACTTGAGCAGGAGTCCAGTCTCTTTCTTTCTCCCCTCTTCTCTTTCTTTCTCTTTATCTCTCCAGAATAAGCACCAATGCTGCCACACCTTCCAAGGGACCCCCTAAATCTCTCTGCGGGGGCTGGCCCTCAGTAACTGAGATCACAGATACAAAGTATCTAAGAACCAGGCACTTAAACTATGTGAAATAAAAATATACATGATTTCTCTTACATATTTTTGTTTCAGAAGCACTGAGCTGAATTCTAGAGGTACCAATCCATTCATGCACAACCATTTCCCAGTCACAGACAAACTAATTTGGGATCAGGTCTCTCCAGCCTCAGATCTGCGGCTCTGAGAACACACTTTTCAGTGATGCCGAAGCCGCCGTCCGGCCTCAGGAGTCCTGGCCTTCTGAGATGTGCTCCACTTGTCATAGAGGACGCCGACCCCGGGAATGAGGGTGGGATCAAGTTAGACGCATGACCTTGGTGTTTAGGCTTTCCCAGCGAGTAACCCTGCTGGAATACGTGGCCTCTGGAGTGGTGGAGATGGGAGGCCACAGACTCGCCGCCGGGGCCACTCACCATGCAGGCGGCCTGGACGGCCTCCGACACGTTCCCGGCGTTGGGCTCGCACCAGAACACGTGGCACTCAAAGCGCTGGCTCCCCGTGTCCATGATGAAGGCAAATGTGTGGGCGTCCTTCCCGACGCCCATGAAGGACAGGAACCGCACGCGGCACTCCACTAAGACTTCCTCCTCGTCCTGCAAGAAACAGCGGTCAGCACAGAGTCAGGCCACCACACCCTCAGGCTCTGGGTCAGCATGTGGGACCTGACACTGAAGACTTTGGCCAGACCAAGTCCAGAAAGGACGTGCGTCTCCCTAGAAGGGCAAAGAGCCTCGCCTGTGGCTGGAGAGGCCGCCCCCCATCTGAAGTGCCTCCTTGCTCTTAGCTACCCTGCTGTCGTGGGGTGTGCTGTGTGTCCTCTCTGCCTCTCAGCCCATGGGTCTGAGCTTGCTGCAGGAGGAACAATGTCATGCACACTTGTTTTTTGAGTGGGAGTCTCACTCTGTCGCCCAGACTGGAGGGCAGTGGCTGCTCCCAGCCACCGCAGCCTCGACCTGCTGGGCTCTGGCGATCCTTCCGCCTCAGTCTTCCGAGTAGCCGAATTACAGGCATGTGCTACCACGCCCGGCTGATTTTTTGATTTATTATAGAGATGAGGTCTCGCCAAGCTGCCCAGGCTGGTCTTGAACCCGTGGGCTCAGGTAACCCTCTCACCTCAGCCTCCCAAAGTGCTGGGATTATAGGTATAAGCCACCATACCCAGCCCACACACACTTCTTATATCCCGCCCGATTTGGGACATCTGGGGCTCACAGCTCAGTTGCTCAAGGGAACCCCTAGCACCAAGAAAAGCATCACAAATCTTTACCTGCACTAAAAGCACGGCTAATCTAAAACTACGTAAAACACCAAGTCGCCAAACCAACACAAAGTCATCATCTCATCTTTTTTTTTTCTTTTTTGCAAACCACTGGCATGTGGTTCCCATATGGGGCAGTGGAGAGGATCGTTCGGCTTCCTCCTTGTGGTTACGAACACCGCATCCTTTGCAGCAGCCATATGCAATTTCTGAGTGAATAAATACTCCCAGAATGGGGGATCTTGGGTCATTCCCATCGGGACTTACTCAGCACTCGCTTGGGCACCATGGAGTGTGTGACCCGCCAGCTGTGCCCGTCTGGGAGGGTGGGAGGTTTTCTTGGGAGAAAAGATGTGGAGTTGAGATCGGGTTAAGGGCTGGTAGGCAAGGGGGTGGCGGAAAGAGCATGGCATGCTTGAAGAACTGCGCCCAGCATGGGCAGTAGGGACTGGGCAGTGAGCACCCTGCTTCTCTTCTTAGGGTAAACTGTGCTCGAGGGTGATCCGCAGCGGAAGCAGGCCTAGGATGTGGGGTCTTTCTATGATGGGTGCTTCACATCAAGGCGGCAAAGGGTCAGGAGCCAGACTGCCTGGATTCGAATCCTGACCCCGCTCCTTCCAACTGTGTGATGGGGTGACCTCTCTGTGCCCCCAGTTTCCTTGGCCACAAAACCAGGATCACTTGGGTAAGGGTAACATGGCCCCTTCTACTACTGACCAAACAAAGCACAGGACTTTTCCTTCCAGAAGCGTTTTCTGTGCCCACCCCAGACAACGGCCCAGGCAACATGGCCCCCCAAGTGGCCCCACCCATAGGCTGAGGCTAGTGTCCCAGTCTCCTGCAGCAAACAGGCTTATTCTCTGGGGCAGAGGAGGGAGACCCAGGGCAACAGCACAGAAGCTTCTGGGTCCAGAGAAAGGCAGAGGAACGCATGGATTTGGACCCAGACAATGGGCAGAATATTTTCTTTTTTTCTTTTTAAGTTGGAGTCTCACTCAGTCACCCAGACTGGAGTGCAATGACATGTTCCCGGCCACCGCAGCCTCGACCTGCTGGGATGGCAATCATTTCGCCTCAGCCTTCCAGGTGGCCAGAACTACAGGTGCATGCTGCCACACCCAGCTAGTTTTTGATTTATTGTAGAGATGAGATCTCGCCAAGTTGCCCAGGTGGGTCTCGAACCCGCGGGCTCAGGCAATCCACTCACCTAGGCCTCCCAAAGCGCTAGGATTACAGGCTAAGCCACTGAGCCTGGCCAGTGTTTTTCTTAAAAAATATAGGCGGTGTTAAGCACCACTCCCAAGGGGTCAAGCCTTGGCTATGTTTCTAAGGTTCCCAGAAGATGGTGTGTCCCAAACCTCACTGGGATCCGGACAGGTCAACGCCACTGGCGAATTCACCTCACCTTCTCACTGATGACGGTCACAGTGGCGTCAGCCACATTCATGTTCACCGACGGCCAATCCTTCTGGCTGGATGAGGCCATCAGACTCTCTATGGCACTGTTCAGGGTGTCCATTCCTAGGGACAGAGAGGATGATTGAGGAAGGCCTAAAGCCCGTGTCACACGCGAGTGTGGGCCCAAGTCCCCAGCACAGCCACCCCAAGACCAATCTTGTTTCTGGAGTCCCTGAAGGCAAGGCACTCCATTCTCATGTTTGTCCGAAAGAAAAGAAACGCCAGCTTTCCAGCAGAAAGAAGCTCTGAGGACCTCCAGGGACCATGGTGCGCCCGGTGTCACCACACCACGGCTTCAGTTTCCGCTTCTCTCTACTCTCCCCTCCTCCATCCCCCCTTCCTCCCTCCCCGACCTCTCTCTCAATCTCTAGCTGTTTCTCTCTCTGAATTTCTCTCCCCCATTCCCTCCCTTTCTCTTTCCCTCCCTTCCTGTCTCCGCCCCCACCTCTCAATCGAGCAGCCTCTGGCTTCCTCCTCTCTCCATCTCTGGCCCTCTCTCTCCGGGCTCCTGGCCTCCCCTCCACTTCTGCACAGGGCCTCCCTCCCTCCCTGTCCTTACCCCACCTCTCTCTGCTTCCTCAATCTCTAGCAGTCTTTCCGGCTCGCTTTGTCTTTCCCCTCCACCTCTCGCCCTCTCCCTCCCTCTTCCCCCCCATTCCCTCCCTCCCTCCCTCCCCTCTCTCAAACTTTCACTCCCTCAACTCTAGCTTTCTCTCCCCTCTCCTTCTCCATCTCCCCCCAGCGGCACCTTTAAGCGACCAGGTGGTGCCACTCAGGGGGGCCCTTCTGCTGGATGTCCCCACAGGCTTCGGGGGGGCAGCAAGGGGCAGGAGTGACAAATTGATGAGCTGTAATTCACACACAATTCGCTCATGGAAAGTGTACGACCCAGTGCTTTCTAGTACCACCACCATCATGTTAGGATGTGTTCAGCACCCCAGAGAGAAGCCCCGTGTGTGGCAGGAGTCACCTCCATGTCCCCAGCCCCTGGCACCAGGCAGAGGCTTTCCTGCTCGGGACATTTCATGTACCAGGAGCCATCAGGATGCGGTCTTTTGGGACTGGCTTCTGTCACAGGGCATAATGTTTTCAAGGTCTGTGTTTCAGTGCCTCACTCCTTATATTGCCAAATACAATCCCTTGTATGAAAGTATCACAATCCATGGATGGACACTGGGGTTGTCTCCACCCTTTGACTATCGGGGACAACTCTGCTGTGAACATGTGTGTGCATGTTTCTGTGTAGAGATGCTGCCATTTCTCTTAGAGACATGCCTGGGGCAGAATTGTGGGGTTGAGGGTACACGCTTCTCTTCCTGTAGCAATGCCAGGCTGTTTTCCAAGGCAGCTGCTCCACGTCCCACCCTGCAGCCATGCACAGGGATCTGACGTCTCCAGAGCCTTTGCCAGCCCAGGTGAAGGTGGCACCTCCCAGGCTCCTCTCAGCCCAGCGCAGCCAAGCACCTGAGCTCTGCTGCAAGGGTACAGCTGCCCTCTCGTGGGTCCCAGCATTCTGGGTCACACTTTAAGAGGAAGGTGTGAGTGAGGGATCCCTCAGCACCTTCTCTCACCCTTCCGGCTGACAAAGAAATGAAGCAGGTGTCCTGGCTCAAGCAGGAGGATCTTGGAGAACTGTAGAGCACTGCACACCTCTGGGCTAGCAGGTAAACAAGAATCTTGTTAAAGTTCCTACAGTCTGGGGGGTCACATGCCCAAGCAGCTTGGCCGGTCCTCTATGGCTTTTTTTTTTGAGTGGGAGTTACACTCTGTCGCCCAGGCTGGAGTGCAGTGGCACACTCACAGCCACTGCAGCCTCAACCTGCTGGGCTCAGGCGATCCTTCCGCTTCAGCCTTCCAAGTAGCTAGAACTACAGGTGTGCGCCACCACACCTGGTTTTTTTTATTTTTTTGTAGACATGAGGTCTCACCAAGTTGCCCAGGCTGGTCTTGAACTCCTTGGCTCAGGCACTCCTCTCCCCTCAGTCTCCCAAAGTGCTGGGATTATAGGCGCGAGCCACTGTGCCCAGCCTTTCTTTTTTTGAGTCAGGGTTTCCCTCTGTCCCCCAGGCTGGAGGGCAGGGGCACAATCATGGCTCACTGCAGCCTTGACCTCCTGGGCTCAGGCAACCCTCCCACCTTAGCCTTCCGAGTAGCTGGGACTTCAGGTATATACCACCATGCCTGGCTACTATTTTGTTGCGGCAAGGGCTTGCTATGTTGCCTAGGTTGGTCTTGAACTCATGGGCTCAAGCCGTCTCTGCCTCAGCCTCCCAAAGTGCTAGGATTACAGGCGTGAGACATGGCTCCTAGCCCTCCGTGGCTCTTTGGATCAGGGCAGCTCATGTTCTCGGGCTGGTGACAGTGTGGAGGCGACTCAACAGCGGGGGAAAGACAAGAGAAACAGTGGATCTCGTCCTCCCACGAGCTCCCGGACACCTGCCCCATGGGAAGACAGGACGCGTCTCACATACCGACAGGCCTGTCCACAGGCAACATGCCCAAGTACTGCACGTGGAACCTCTGGACCAGCTCCGTCTTTGGTGTTGGAAAGTCTACTGTAGGAAACAAAACAGCACATCGTTCTCAGTGGTTTCAACACACACGTGAACCTAGCCACAGCTCAGACCTCCGGAAGGCTTGGAACTGCTCAAACACCTCAGGGCCATCGTGTCTGTTTCCGGGTGTCAGTGTGGCAACTGTAAGAGCAGCAACTCTGACTCCAGACCTCGGGACCCATGGGTCAAAATCCCACCCTGCTTCCCTTTCAAGGTGGGGAGCGTGTGAAAGCAAGACATGGAACCCATGGGGTGAGGCTGCACCAGTCTCTTCGATGTGCGTTAAGTAGCAGAGTTTCTTGTATGTTTTTGAGGGGGAATCGCCCTCTGTCACCCAGGCTGGAGTGTTGGGGCACGATCATGGCTTGCCACAGCCTTGACCTCCTAGGCTCAGGCGATCCTCCTGTTTCAGCCCCTTGAGTAGCTAGGATTACAGGCACATGTCGCCACTCCTGGCTAATTTTTTTCATTTTTTATGGAGATGAGGTGGTTTTGCTAAGTTGCCCAGGTGGGTCTTGAACTCCTGGGCTCAGGTAATTCTCCTTCTTTGGCTTCCCAAAGTGCTGGGATTACAGGCATGCGCCACTGTGCCTGGCCATGTCCTACCTATTAGGCATGGTCGATGCTGGAGAAAATGTCAGAAACACAGGAAAAACAACTAACGAACCCCTCCAAGATCAACCCACATATCTGTAAACTAGCTGGGATCCTTATGCCGGGTTGAACATGACTTACAATTTTTTTTATTTTTAAATTTTGCGACAGGGCTTTACTTTGCTGCTCAGGCTGAAGTGCAGTGGCATGATTACAGCTTACCACAGCCTAGAACTCCTGGGCTCCAGTAATCCTCTCACTTGAGTAGCCGGGAATACAGGAGTACACCACCACGCTTGACTCATTTTTTATAGAGATAGGGTCTTGCTGCTGGTCTCGAACTCCTTGGCTTAAGCAATACTCCTCCCTCAGCCTCCCAAAGCGCTGGGATTACAGGCGTGAGCCGCCACACCCAGCCAAAGCTGCTAGAGAGAATATTCTTTCACCCTGTCCAGTAACAACAAAACTCACCCTGGCCCTGTTGTGCCTAACCCCAAAATCCAACTTGTGCGACCACAGGACCTAGAGAACATGATCAGCCCATGTCGGCTGCATTGAGTGTGCTTTTTGAGGAGATCAGAGACACCAGGGGTCCACGCGGCATGCTCCAGCCCTGATGAGGACGGACGGACGGTGCCACGATGGCGAAGGACACAGCCCGCCTACCTTGAAGAGGAACGTCGAGGTTCACGTTGGCTCTGTCCTGTAAGGAGCTACAGGCCAGGGCTTTGGCATTCTTCCGTTCCGCCATAATCTAAGGAAGAGAGAATGCAGCTTGGGTTATGGTTACGAGTCATGAGTCCCAAGCTGTCGGCCACACTGGCTGCCATGTCTGGGTTGGCTTCACTTCTGGTGAAACCAACTTGAGCTGCTACCTGGTGTCCCAGCCCATCTCAAGGTTACATGTATTGCAGAACTTTTTTTTTTTTTTAGTTGGCGTCTCACTCTGTCACCCAGGCTGGAGTGCAGTGGCATGATCACAGCTCACCACAGCCATGACCTCCTGGGTTCAGGCAATCCTCCCGCCTTAGCCTCCCAAGTAGCTGGGACTGCAGGCACACCCAGCCACCCTACCCAGCTAATATATATTTTTTTTTAGTCAGAATCTCACTCTGTCACCCAGGCTGGAGTGCAGTGGTATGCTACGGCCAACTCAGCCTCGACCTGCTGGGCCCAAGCAATCCTGCCTCAGCCCTCCAAGTAGCTGGAATTACAGGCATGCGCCACCACACCTGGATAATTTTTTAAAATTTATTTATTATAGAGACAAAGTCTCACCATGTTGCCCAGGCTGGTCTCGAACCTGTGGATTCACGCAATTCTCTTGCCTCAGTCTCCCCAAATGCTGGGATTACAGTGGTGAGCCACCATGCCTGGCCTGTACGATTGAGAATTTCACTCATTCCTCACAGCCACCATGTTCTGACTGTTTGGAATGTACTTGTTTCGTTCACCAGGTTCCCACCTCTCCTAAAGACAACCTGAACACACACCCCTGGTTATGCAAGTCCCTGCTGGCCCACGGAAGTCACCGGAAAACAAGGCCATGATGTCGCCAGTGCCCCCAGATGCCGATTTTCAGATATTCCTGTCGGGCTTTGGAGACAGAGCACAGGGGTTCAAGGGCATCTCTGCCACATCTGGTCATGTGACTAAGTTGTCTGACCTCCCATCTCATGCCCCTGACGGCACACGGGATGGAAGTGTTTATGTCAGAGGACATCTCTGAGGATCACGCGAGTGAGCGTGTCACGTACTGACAGGCCCTGCCAGTGCATGGCCCGGGCTGTGTCCCCCCCGTGATGGTCGCTGTCGTTCTCAAGTTGTTCCCACCACCTCCCTTCATTAAGGGATGCTGGCACCTGCTTTTCTCAAGAGTCATCACTTTGCACGCCTGTTTTCCACCTGGGTTGGGGCTGAAAGAAGCCCATCCTGCAGTGACCCCAAAAGTAACTCATGCCTCCGTTCTGCATGGAGTAAGTCACCTCCACTGACCTGCACACTGCCTCCCTCTGGGTCTGTGACCGGGGCCGCAGGTGAGAGTATTTCCTGTACACTCTGTGCCAGCCGTGCTCCGAGGGCCTGAGGGTGCCCAGTCTCTTGGCTTCCCTGGGCCTCCTCAGGTAAAGAGGACTTGTTTGGGGCTGACATGAATTACGTAGTATCATCAGTGTAAATACATAATAAGATTTCTTTCATTTTTAAATATTTTTTACTATAAAGTTTAGAAAAACGAGAATAATATAAAACTAGTGGGAAATTTGGTCTTGATTTTGCAAAACTAATCTATCCATGTCTGGTTTGATAGACATGGTTGCAATTCTCGGTGAGTTCTCAAGGTGCTCGTCAGAAATGTCTGTTTGCATTTTGCTCTTCCTGTGTTTCATCATTGAAAACAGCTGTTCACAAATGTATGCGCTGCCAAAAAGTGATGTCATAAATAAGGCGTGATTGTGAACTTTAGAAATGGAGCCACGCATAGGGTCATGGAAAAAATAAATGCTGGAAACACAGGATGTTAAAGGATCTTGTGGGGCCGCATGACTAGCTGCCCTGGGCCTGGGTTGGACATGCCTGCTTGGAACACCAGCTCCCCAGGGGCTGGTCATGCTTCCCCAGTGCCCGGGACAGTGCTTGGTACCTGGAGGCGTCCAGTGGCATCTTTTGCATGAATGAGAGATGAGACCCACAGGGCACATGGAAACGCTGTAAGTGGCACCGCCATGCCCTGACCCATCAATGCCAGAACAAACCACCCATCCTGCACATTGGTCACATAGGTCAGAGCAGTGGGCAGAGGCTCTTTGGTTATGGTGATGGAGATGGCACTCCATCCCTGTGCCTATCCCTCCATCAGGCACCATGGCTTGCACCTGCTCCATTCCTGCCACTCGGACAACAGGCTGGGCCATCCTGAGGCCTGGGCTAGGTCTTGCCAGCTCAGGAGGCATCGTGGGGACAAGGCTGGGCCATGCTGTCTGTCTGAATCAGAGAGTGACATTCGACAGCGGTGATGACAAAATCCTGCATCTATTTTGCTATTACTATTGTATTGGGTCAGGGTCTCACTCTGTCACCCAGGATGAAGTGCAGTGGCATGATCGCAGCTCATTGCAGCCTCAACCTCCTGGGCTCAGGCAATCTTTCCACCCCAGCCCCCTAAATAGCTGGGATTACAGGTGCACGCCACCACACCTGGCTAGTTCTTAAAATTTTTTTTGTAGAGACGAGGTCTCGCTATGTTGCCCAGGCTAGTCTTGAACTCTTGGGCTCACACGATCCTCCCACCTCAGCCTCTCAAAGTGCTCAGATGACAGACATAAGCCACCACACCCAGCACGTGTTTAGAGTCAACAAATTAAACACGTTCAGGCAACAAAAGGCCTGGCTGGAAAAAGCTTGTGCCAGTGCCCTGAGGTCTGGCGGGCCACCACCTCTGGGAGCATCTCACCTCTGGGAGTCAACAGATGTCCACGGATGGGGCTCTGACAGGGAATCATGTGCTACAAGGAGCGAGGCTGGACTGGCGATGCCGGACTGTTCTCAGTGAGGCTCTGGGACCCTCCCCAGTATGACACAGTGACCGCAGAGTGTGCCCACCAGCACTGTGCGTCCTCACGAGGCTGGGGTATGCCGAGGGCCACCCCCGCTGCCTGCATGTCCAGATACCCTAGTGGCTCCCAGTTCTCTGGCCTCAGGCCTCTTACCCAGGGCTTAGCCTCAGACCAGGAAGCCCCACCCCCAGAAAATCTGCCTGCTCTGGTGTTCAGGTCTCCCCTGTGGTCTCACCACCTCTTATATAGACGAGGGGGACTCAAATAAACAGGATTAGTTTTTGGAGGGCAGGCCCCTTGTAGCACAGGCTTCCCCCACTAGGTAACTGTTCTAGCAACGTTGTCATGAGAGGCTGCATTTGGCTTCAGTGAATTTTTTTTTCAAGATTCTTTGAACACATTTGCCCATGCGTGATGGGTGATTTATGGGCGGACCTGCCGCACTGCACCGAGTGGTCAGTAGTTTTTGACCGAAAAGGTCGTGACTTCCATGCCCCACTCTCCCTATTCACCCGATATTGCCCCGAGTGACTTTTTTCCGTTTCCCCAGATGAAAAAAGCCCTCAAAGCAAAATAATTTGCCGATGTGGAAGAGGTGAAACAAAAAACAGCAGAAGCACTAAAAGGCATCAACATGGACGGGTTCAAAACTGTTCTCAACAGTGGAAAAAGTATCTCAATAGGTACACTGCATTCAACAGAGAACACTCTGAAGGTGACTGAAGTTTGAACATGTAAGAATAGACACACAATTTTTTATACATAAATTCCTTTTTTTGGGTCCCCCTCATGTCATCCATACCTGTATCCCTGGCTGTGGGAGGGGCTGCAGTTCCCTCTTCTGCAGGCTGAGCGCCACCCCGAGCGCACACCTGGCACGCAACAAGAATCCTCGCACCACGCTGGCTGCACCCCCTGCCTGATCCCCCTAGCTCAGTGTGCATGGATGCCCCCTCTCTTCCCCTCCCTTACCCCATGGCATGAGAAAAAAGGTACAGGTGGCCCCCTGTGCCCGAACCCTCTTACCTTGGAACAGATTTCGTGGAGACTTGTGGCAATGGCTTTTGCTGGCGTGTCACATCGAAATACATGACATTTTAAAATTCTTGTATCTTTGTCTCTCGCTACGTAAGCAAAATCCCTGCACAGACAAAATACATCAGCCCGTTAGAAGGAGGAGCTGCCCACCGACACATACGCCAGCGGTGAAGGTCACGGACTCGGCAGTCAGTGTGTTGGTGGTCACTGGGGTGGATGCGATAAGCCAGAAATGTGACACTTCAATGGCTGCCTCCACCGGAGCACAGCTCCATGAGTATCGAAAACCCATATCGGCCAGGCGAAGTGGTTCACGCCTATAATTCCAGCACTTTGGGAGGCCAAGGCAGGAGGACTGCCTGAGCTCATGGGTTCGAGACCAGCCTGAGAAACTCGGCAAGACCTTGACTCTATAATTTAAAAAATAAAATAAAGTTAGCCAGGCTTGGTGGCCCGTCTATAGATCCAGCTACTTGGAAGGCTGAGGCAGAAGGTTCGCCTGAGCCCAGCAGATCAAGGCTGCAGTGGCTGGGAGTGTGCCACTGCACTCTAGCCTGGGTGGACAAGAGTGAGACACCAACCAAAAAAAAAATTTGAGGAGAAACAGGATATTTGCATACCCTCAAGGCATCTTGTCCAAGACATTTATCAGTACAAAAGAAGAGACAGTCATTTTATTCTAGGTGGACACCAGTTTAACCAAGTGATCAAGATTAATATCAGCTGGGTGCAGTGGCTTACACCAGTAATCCCAGCACTTTGGGAGGTGGAGGTGAGAGGATTGCCTTGAGCCCACAGGTTTGAGACCAGGCTGGGCAACTTGGGGAGACCTCGTCTCTACAATAAGTGAAAAAAAAAAAGAAAAAAAAGTTAGCTGGGCGTGGTGGAGCGTGTTTGTCGTTCCAGCTACGTGGAACTGGAGCCCAGCAGGTCGAGGCTATGGTGGCTGTGAGTGTGCCACTGCACTCCAGCCTGGGTGACAGAGTAAGATCCGACTCAAAAAAAAAAAAAGTCCATTTCAGAGTCCAATGACTAAAATGTTCTCCATGCCCGGTGTGTGGCACTTCTGGGGTCTCCACCAGCCGGGGTGAAGGCAGGATTTCACAGAACCATCCTATATAATGCAGGAACAAATATGATGGTGAAAACACAGAAAGCCTGAGCAGGGTATGGCTGCATGAGATGCGACAACACGGCAGTGGGTGGCAGAAGCAGACAGTGGCTCCTACAAGCAGACACACGCAGAGGGTGGCCCAGTCGCTGCCAGTTCAGAAGGCTGACAGCCACCACGGGCCCACGGGGATGCCGGGAGATGCCGCGGACCCAGATCCTTTCAGAGGCCTCCAGCTCCCAGGGCACTAGTGTACGTTGTGTGTGTCATACACATCGTGCACCGTGGGCGCATGCTAGGCTCAGCATTTGTTCTCCTGATAAAAAGGACACTGACGGTGACATTCCTTGGCTTCAAAAGAATCATGTGACACCATGAAATGTCTCCCCACTACCCTGGAGGACAGAGGCTATTTAAAAACAGCCTGGGCCGGGCTCAGTGGCTCAGCCTGTAATCCCAGCATTTTGGAAGGTCGAGATGAGTGGACTGCCCGAGACCGCGGGTTTGAGATCCGCCCAGGCAACTTGGTGAGACCTCGTCTCTACAATAAATAAAAAATTAGCCAGGTGTGATAGTGAGTGCCTGTAGTTCGGGCTACTTGGAAGGCTGAGGTGGAAGGATCACTAGAGTCCGGCAGGTGGACGCTGGGGTGGCTGTGAGTGTGCCACTGCACCCCAGCCTGGGCAACAGAGATCTTGGCTCAAAAAAAAGAAACATAATTTAAAAATAAGTTCATCTGTAGTTCTATCTGTAGACAGTATCCTGCCCCCTGTCAGGCCTGGGCAGGGTCCATGGTTGGGCTGAGGGGTGGGGAGTCAAGGTGCTGGGTCGCAACATTGGGTGGAGTATGTCTTCTCCACACCATGTTCCTAAACCTTACCACGGGCCCCAACCACCATGGGGGCCACACACTGCTTAGACAAGAAGGCCTCACTTCTGTGATCCTACTCTGGTGACACCCTGCTTCCACCTCCCCCCCCGCAGCGACCTTCGCCCCAATGGGTCATGTGGTGACATACTGTCTCTCTACATGCATCTCTCCTTCTCTAACTTCCATGCGAGACCACCACTTTCCTGAGGTCAAATCTCCCCAAAGTTCCTGTAGTCACCCAAAAATCTCCATCTGAATTTTCAGAGTTCCAGACTGCGTCCTGCCAATGTTCTAGCACGTTCCTCTCACTGAGGCACCCTCCCCTCCCCTTGGCTCCAGGACACATGGATCTCTGTGTCCTTCTGCTGTGGCATCTTCCCTCACTTGGTGATCCCTGGTCCCCCCGCACCATCCAGCGCTTGCCTGCCTGCTCCCACGGTCCAGCTCTGTGCAGCCTGCCTGGCCCACTGGCCCCCAGGCCCTGGGATGGGGCTGGTTTGCCTAATTGCTCATGGTGTTTCAATTCTGGACCACAGAGAATAAGAGCTTGGTATGTCCTACCTTTAGTAGTTACCATACAGGCCTCAACTGAGTCTGTCCTCTAAGACAGCAGTCCCCAACCTTTTTGGTATCAGGGACCAGTTTTGTAGAAGACACGAGTTTTCCCAAGGGCCCGGGGGGAGGGGGATGTGCAGTCCAACCTCACCGCTAATGTTCATCTGTACTTGCAGTTGCTCCCCAGCGCTAGCATCACCGCCGCAGCTCCACCTCGGATCATCGGGCATTCGATTCTTAGAAGGAGCAGTAACCTGGATCCCTTGCACACACAGTTCACAATAGGGTTCATGTGCCTATGAGGATCTAATGCCTCTCCTGGCCTGACAGAAGGCAGAGCTCAGGCGGTAATGCAAGCGATGGAATACAGATGAAGCTTCACTCGCCCGCTGCTCACCTCCTGCTGTGCGGCCAATTCCTAACAGGCCACGGACGGATCGGGGACCCCTATTCCAAGACACAAACAGGAGCAGCCAGAGGATGATGGACTGAGATTCAGGCAACCCAAATTCAAGTCTCAGCCCTAAGTTCCCTGGGCTACACAATCTCAGGCATGGAGTTTAACCTCATCTTTAAGTGATGGGGTCAAAAAACACCATCTCCAAGGTCCCTTTCTGGCTCTGACGTTCTCTGACACCAGTTTCCAGAGCTGTTGTCCTCTCCCTGATGGCTGGCAGGCCTACAGGTGTATGTTTTGGTTTTTGTTTGGGTCGGGGGTCTCGCTCTGTCACCCAGGCTGGAGTGCAGTGGCACAATCACAGACCACCACAGATTCAACCTCCTGGGCTCAGACGATCCTCCCGCCTTGGCCTCCCGAGGAGCTGGGACTACAGACACATGCCACCGAGCCCAGCTAAGTTTTAAAATTTTTTTGTAGAGATGAGGTCTTGCTGTGTTGGCCAGGTTGGTCTTGAACTCCTGGGCTCAAGCAGTCCCTCCGCCTCGGCCTCCCGAAGTGCTAGAATGACAGGCGTGAGCCACCACGTCCGGCCTGCACTGGTATAACCGTCCCAAGGCTACCAAGAGGGAGGAGGGAGCAGGCCCCAGTCAAGAAACAACCAAGCATTCCTAGGAACCCTCAGTTCTGTGTCCTCTGTTCTTTCCTATGCGGCCCTTCAGTTCATCTTTGATAAATTATGATTATTAATCTTCATTTTCTTCTGGCTCAGAGGAAGGTGATTCATGTGAATCATCTGGAGCCCACTTCCTCCCCGAGGAAAAACTCAGCCACCTCAGGCTTCAGCCTCTTCCTGTTTTCTCCCAGGTAACAGCTCATAGATTAGGGAGGCGGAAGTCTGGGGGGTGAGGTCAGTAAGGAACCTTCCAAAGGCTTCATCTGCTTCCCGGATAAAACAAGAGCACCCTTGGCTTACGGCGGAGGTCAGGAGCTCTGTGTGTTTCCTGTCATCCCTGTGAGATGGAGCCTGAGTTGCCCTAAAACAGCCAGAGACCCCAACATGAAGGTCGGGAAGAGGCAGTGAGGCCTTTCTTTCAGGCCCAGAGCACAGAACAGCTGAGCAGCACCCTCGGTGCAGGATGAAATGCAAGGCTGGTCTAATCTCATTCGGATTCGGCAAGAATGGCAAATACCACTCGCAGCTCTTCCACCTGCTGGTCTCTCCAGCACGGGCCTCTCCAGAAGGCTCTGGGGGAGGCAGAATAATGACCCCCCCCATTCCTGGAACCCACCAGCATGCTGCCTCATGGGGCAGAAGGGACTTTGCAGAAGGAACTTGAGTTGGGGACGCCGCCATCCTGGACTCTCTGGGTTGGCCCAATGAAACCATGAAGGAAAGGAAGAGGCAGGGGCCATGGGCCAAGGGACACAGGCAGCTCTAAAGGTTGGAGAAGACAAGAAAGCAACCTTCCCCAGAGCCTCCAAAGAATTCAGCCCTGCTGCCACTACGAGGTCAGCCCACAAGGCCCATTGTAGATTTCTGACTTCTAGAAGTGAAAGAGAAGAAATCCGTGATGCTTTTTACTTGAGCTGAAATCTCACTGTGTCCCGCAGGCTGGAGGGCAGTGGCATGATCATGGTTCACCACAGCCTCGACCTGCTGGGTCAGGTGATCCTCCCACCTCAGCCTCCTGAGGAGCTGGGACTACTCCTCAGGTGTGTACCACCATGGCTGACTACTTTTTTTTTACTTTTTGTAGAGATGAGGTCTTGCTATGTTGCCCAGTCTGCTCTCAGACTCTTGGGCTCAAGTGATCCTCCCGTCTCAGCCTCTCAAAGTGCTAGGATAACAGGTGTGAGCCACGGTGGCTGGCTAAATCAGCTTTTTACGCAGTTGGTTTTTGTCCCCAGTGAGTGTCATGATGCTAAAAGTTATTATGGTCCCATGCAAGAGCCATCTACCACTTCCTAGAGACTTTCCTGTATTTTGAAGAAGACAAGAAACTGCTTTGTGGTAAACACCACCCACAC
Organism: Carlito syrichta; assembly: GCF_000164805.1. Classification (NCBI taxonomy): domain Eukaryota; kingdom Metazoa; phylum Chordata; class Mammalia; order Primates; family Tarsiidae; genus Carlito; species Carlito syrichta. The sequence continues at coordinate 418,410 of NW_007246514.1, forward strand.
TCAGCGTGTTGCTGAAGGACTGTGCAACCCAAGCCGGCACGATCAGCCCTAGGCTGTGCTTGCGAGCCCGGATGGGAAGGGCACACCGGTATCACATGGCCATCAGCTGTCACACAGTCAGCCACGCAGGGTGGCCCTGATGCTGTGTGGGGCATGGTAGTCAGCTGGTCCATGCAGGGACCTCTGGAGCCTTCATGTGGGAGTGTGGAAACTCTCCCTCCTCCGAGTCACCAGCACCACTGGTCACAACGCCAAGAGGGTCCCATCGCAGGGAGATGGGTTACCCCACCCCCATCCCCATGGCCTGGGTGCCTCACACAGCCACGTGGCTTCCGGGCCTTGGTGCCACATCTGTAAAACCACCACATGGCTGGCCCTAAAGACCTCTGAGGTCCAGTCAGAATGTGGCTCCCGGTTTTTCCAACACATCCTTCTGTCTGGGACGTTCTGACACTCAAGACCCGTTTCTGTCCTTGGCTCTGGCTCAGTCGAGTCACAAGGCCGGCCCAGGAGCCATCTGCTCCGACAGGTGCCCATCTGGTCATCTGCTCTCCCTAGGTGGAGTCCCACTCCACTGACTTCCTGCAGTCACTGGTTTTCTCTTATAAAACAGGAGGTGAGGCCGGGTGTGGTAGCTCACGCTTATAATCCTAGCACTTTGGGAGGCCAAGGCGGGAGGACTGCTTGAGGCCAGGAGTTTGAGACCAGCCTGGGCAACACAGTAAAAACTTGTCTCTAAAATAAAAATTTTTAAAAAGTAGCCAGGCATTGTGGTGCATGCCTGTAGTCCCTGCTACTTGGGAGGCTGAAACGGGAGGATTGCCTGAGATCAACAGGCCTGGACAAGAGTGAGACTCTGTCTCGCAAAACAAACGAACACTAAAAACAACAACAAAAAAAACAGGTAATAGCAGGAGGCAGCTTTCTCATGTCTCTTTCACAGCAATGACAGCAGCGAGTACCAGGCATCAACTATCGCCTTCTGCCACCTGCTTCCCGAGTCCTCCGTATTTCGAACTCTTTTTGTTCCTGTCCTTTTGCTGTTTTCTCCAATAATGATTCCCTCAGAGGACCGGCCTTGAGTTCTACCAGAGAAAAATGTCAGAGCTAAGATCTCTTATCCGACAGGCTCCAAGTTCTTAACAGCAGAGAAAAAGGACCAAAATTTGCCTGTCTATATTCTCAGGGGTACAGCATTCTAATCACCCTGTGGGGGCACAATCCACCTTTTGGGGGAGGAATGTATAAAAAACTCTTTATTCATGTGGGCTCTATTTTAAAAAACAGCCAGACAGGGCCAGGTGTGGTGGCACCCTCCTGTAATCCCAAGGCATAGGGAGACCGAGGCAGGAGATCACCTGAGGGTAGGAGTTTAAGACCAGCCTGGGCAACACAGTGAGATCTCGTCTCTACACAAAAATAAAATAAAACAGCCAGGTGTGGTGACATGCTGTAGTCGCAGCTACACAGGAGGCTGAGGCGGGAGGATCTGAGTCTACACGGTCAGGGCTGCAGTGAGCTGTGACTGCACCACTGCACTTTAGCCTGGGTGACAGAGTGAGACCCTGCCTCTTAAAAAAAAAGAACCAAAACAAAACTACTCACCCTTTCCCTAAATCTCTCCCCTGCAACTCTCTTGGGGGTAAATGGAATTTGCTTAATTTGCTCATGTGTCTACAGACCTCTTGGCTGTGACCCGGGTGAACTTTCGCAGTCCTTTCACTGCAGCTGGTTCCTGGAGTATTTCAGGGACAGGAAACTTCATGTAGCTGAGGAATCTGCCTGTCCATAGTGGAATGCTCCCAGAGAAGTAAAACCTGTCCTTCTTAATGATGACCTGAAACGTGCCACACTGTTACTTTTGCTGGCAGGATCCAGTTTTGCTTTCGGATCGCACAGAGCAAGCTGACCTGGCCAGCTACAGGGCGCCCATATCACTGGTGGCCACTGTCCCCTCCGTCCCTCTTTTCTTCCCGTTAGATTTAGTTTCTGTTCAATCTCTCACCAGCTCTTCTCTGCCAGGACTCCGGACCCAGTCTCCACAATGTGGCAGCACCTTTCACATAACTCATATTTGTGTGGGCCAGCTATGCACGTTGTTTCATGTGGAGACTTTATGGGAACTGGCACTTGATAACTGGCAGTTGTGATTATAAAGAAGGAAAACGAGGCTTTGAGAGGCTGAGGTGGGAGGATCACCAAGAGGTCAAGGCTGTGGTGAGCTCACTATGAGTGTGCCACTGTACTCCAGTCTAGGTGACAGAGTGAAACCCCAAACCAACCAACCAACCAACCAACCAACCAATCAACCAACCAACCAATCAACCAACTAACTAACAGACAAACAAAAACCTCAGAGCAACTGCGTCCCAGAGAGGACACCCGAATACACAAAGAAGGGTTAGCGAACATCTGAGAACGTCCTCACCAGAAGAACTCAGACAGCACTTGTCGTTATTCCAGGTAAGGAGCTCGGTCCGCCAGCAGGTGCGACCCTCATCCTCCAGAATCACCACCACCTCCCCAGGCCAGGGTCACCCCCGAGTGACTTAAAAAAACCAGCCACCCTTGTGAGCCCTCCAGATCACGCCCTTGGGGAGGCCATCCTGGAAGGTAACTGGGCGTGTCTCTGTTGCCTCCTAAGTACAGTGCATGGCCATGGCTCACCCTCCAGGAAGCAGGGTCACTGGAGGGGCATTCTCAGCAACACAGTCAGGCGGGAGCTTACCTGAACCTGACTCCAGTACAGAGAGGAGAGGCCCTGGTGTCTCTTCACCCTGCCTGGCAGGGACCACAGCCATCCTTTCAAGGAGAAAGTCCCAAAGCCCCCCTCTGCCATCACCAGTGGAGTTGAATAGGTGACAGAGCTCCGGGATCATGGGGCTGAAGCTGCCACTCAGAGCACTGGAGCAACGCAGCGGAGGTGTGAATATGTTTCATTTCACAATGATGATATTTCCATGGTAACGGCCTTCTCGTGGTGGGGAGGGAGGCGACAGATTTCATATATTTTGGCTAATGATCGATATTGAAATTGTCAGTGCTTCTGGCTAGTGGTCTAGTGCCAACCTTACCAAGGAAACGCTGAAGAATACGTAAGTCCTAATACTAATTTTTCCAAAAGCATCAGCAGGACACGGTGGCTCACACCTGTAATCCTAGCCCCTTGGGAGATCAAGACAGGAGGATTGCTTGAGCACAGGAGTTCGAGACCAGTCTGGACAACATAGTAAGCCCTCATCTCTCAAAAACAAACAACAGCAACAAAAACCGCCTGTAGTCCCAGCTACTTGGGAGGCTGAGGTGGGAGGATTACCTCAGCCCTGGAGGCTGAGCCATGAGTGTGCCATTGCACTCAGGTCAGGGCGACAGAGTCAGACCCCACTCAAAAACAAAAATAATTTTTGCAGATGCATGAAAAGTCCCCTCCTCCAACATGGTCCATCACCCAGATATTTCTACCACATTTACCCGCTAACATGCTGACTGGATGTTTCTCGGCGGTTGGTGACTGTGACCATGTTGGGGTCACACCCCACCCCTCAGTCCACCATATTTCCCAGACATGAGCAAACACAGCAGAGGATGAGGGACCCAGATGCGACTCCAGGCTCGGCTTTCATGATGGGGGCGAATGGTTAAATAAAACAAAACAACAGAAAGTGCTGCCTTCCCAAGACGAGGAAGGCGGTGAGGATTGGTGATGCAGCATGAGGGAAGCAAATGAGCTTTGCAGACACGCAAGACACCATGGAAGGGGAGAAGAAATCGGTGGGTTACCTCTCTCTGAGTCCGGGAAGGCATGAGGGAACAGAGCAGAAACAACATGTTAGCATTTGCACAGCATTTCTCAGTAACACCGCGGCACCCCGCAGCACCTGCCACTAACAACCAGGTACCCCTTCAGTAATGCCTGGGTACCCCATTAGTAACACCCAAGCCCCCTGTCAATGATACCCAGGAATCCCATCAATAACGCCCAGGTCCTCCACCAATAACACCTGGGTGCCCCATCAGTAACACCCAGGTACCTTGTCAGTAACACCCGGGCATCCCATCAATACCCGGGCGCCCCGTCAGTAACACTGCCCCTTCACGGCGACTCCAAGCACCGTCGGCCCATCTCATTCCCCAACTGTGCAGCAATTCATAGCCTCCCGGTGCTTATTTTAGCTGGCCACGGTCACCCACGTGTGTGTATTTCGAGCCACGTGGCAGGGAAGCCAAGAGATGCCGGCTGAATCAACGGAGGCGCCAGAGCAGCCAGGGGAGGTCATGGAGCTTAAAATATCATGTCAGACACAGGAGACTGTTGGCAGTGAACCCTGGAGAGGACGGCGCTTTGCCCTCCAGCCCCGCCTGCTCCCGATAAAACCAAGACATGGAGGCTGGCGAGGCTCGCCTGATAACCAGCACCCGCCAGTCTAGTCACAGAGCTACGACCTGGGAAATGGGGGCATTGTCAGAAGGGGTGTCTTAGGGGTGCGGGAGTGGGCAGGGGCGACAGCCAGAAGGTCACAGGCAGAGGTGGGAGGCGACAGAGACGGAGACAACAGCTCAGAGGGTGCGGGACCAGAGACGCGCCAGGGGAGATGGGCATGGACCGTGGGGAGGACCCTAATGGCCACCGCTCCCCTCAGGCCTTGTCACAGCCAATCTGACTGCCCCTGAGGCAGAGCCCCTGGACAGAGGAAGCCAGGGAGGCCCAGAAGACAACGAGGAGCAGAGGACGAAACCCGACGTGCGCAGTAGCCTGCACTCTCGGGCGCTCTGCAGCCAGGGTCATGGAGCGGTCGGCGGGGCCCGATGGCGATGGGAGCTGAACCGTGTGACAAGCCGGGCATGCCAGACAGTGAACCTCAAAGTCACCAAGCGGAAGGGCAGAGCCGCTCACCCGGACGGAACGCAAATGTGACCGACTCAGAAGTGGGGACATGCAGACCCCAGGGTGGATGCCCATCTCACGCGAAGGACGGCAGAATGTGAGTGCGTGCGGTTGAATGCACACATAGTAAAAAATCTGGGATGTCACAACGCCAGCTGTCATCGGAGGGAGGATTGTGGAAGATTTGTTTGAAAATTATACCATGAGCACATATGACATTTGGGATTAAAAAATACGCAAATATCATGCTGGGTGTGGGGGTTCACGCCTATAATCCCAGCACTTTGGGAGGTGGAGGCAGGAGGACTGCTTGAGGCTACACATTCGAGCCTAGCCTGGGCAACATAGTGAGACCCCATCCCTACAAAAAATTTTTAAGTATTAGCCAGGCATGGTGGTGTGTGCCTGTAGTCCCAGCTGTTCTGGAGGCTGAGGCAGAAGGCTTGCCTGGGCCTGGGAGGTTGAGCCCAGGAGGTTGAGGCTGTGGTGAGCTGCGATCGTGCCACTGCACTCCAGTCTGGGTGACAGAGTAATTACTCGTCTCAAAGTAAAAAAGAATGCAAGCATCTACTTCTCCATTTGAGGGACACCACTGCCAAAAGCATGCCACAAGGCACGGGTGACAAGATCAATATTATGACAACAGTACCACGTGACAACTGCCCTTTATTGAGCTCTGGGAGGCCCTAATGGCAGCATGACAAGGTCAATATTACTGTTCTTGCGGACAAGTTCAGAGAGCGTGAGGCCCTTGACCAAGGTCACACAGCTAGTATGTGGGAAAGACAGAGCTTGACTGCAGGCTGCAGAACTCTGTAATTCCACACTTAGGTGCACCAGTGATGGGGACCCCACACCTCTATATAGGCCTGCAGGGCTGCTAATGGTCTGTCTCCTAAATGACAAATGCAGACTGTCCCTATGTACAGGTGTTCAAGGTAGGGCCAAAGAACATGGCCAAGAGCCTGGGGTTTCACAGCAATGGGGGCCTCCTTGCTTCGGGGAGCTTTGGTGGGGAAAAAGGTAGCTGGGTATTCCCAAGAAGGAGTCCTCAGGCTGAAGAGGCAGGAGAGCCAAGCGCAAGCCTGAGGGTAGCCACGGTCCTGCCGGTGCACTCCTGACCTCCTCCTGGGCCACGGGACACTGGTGCCCCGGTCCCTCGACGTGCGTGGCACACTCATGATGTGGTGCTCTCCCTGCTACCTGTTACCTCACCAGGTCAAAAAGGAAAGGTCACCGGCTCGGGGTCACCACGAGAATGAAGCATATGTAGCCGACAATATGTAGCCATCATGTTTTTCCCTGAAGGCAGTACTTGGAAAAAGGATACTGAAATTTTAACAGTTAATTTGTTAAATTATAACTTATTATTATTGTTGTTGTTATTATTATTATTGTTTTGTTTTGGTTTTGAGTTGGAGTCTCATTCCGTCGCCCAGGCTGGAGTGCAGTAGCACACTCACGGCCACCCCAACATCGACCTGCTGGGCTCAGGCAATACTTCCACCTCAGCCTTCTAGGTAGACGGAACTACAGGTACGTGCTACCACACCCAGCTAATTTTTTGGTTTATTGTAGAGATGAGGTCTTGTCAAGTTGTATGGGCTGTTCTCGAACCCATGGGCTCAGGTAATCCCCTCACCTCGGCCTCCCAAAGTGCTGGTATTACAGGCTTGAGCTACTGCACCCAGCCTATATTATCTTAAAAATTATTTTAGTGCCATGATCACAGTTTACTACAGACTCAAACTCCTGGGCTCAAGTGGTCTTCCTGCCTCAGTCTCCTGAGTACCTGGGACAAGAGGTGCACATCACCCCAACATTTTTTAAAAGATATTTTTTATGTGTGTGTGTGTGTGTGTCAGAGTCAGACATTGTCACACAGGCTTGAGTGCAGTGGCACGCTCACGGCCACTGCAGCCTTGACCTGCTGGGCTTAGGCATTCTTTCCCCTTCAGCCTTCCAAGTAGCTAGAACTACAGGCGCGGCCACCATGCCCAGCTAGTTTTTTGACTTATTGTAGAGATAAGGTCTCACACCATGTTGCCCAGGCTGGTCTTGAACCCCTGGGTTCAAGCAGTTCTCTTGCCTTGGCCTCCCACAGTGCTAGGATGACAGGCGTAAGCCACCACATCTGGCCCTTTTTGAGTCGAGGTCTCACTCTGTCACATAGACCGGAGGGCAGGGGCACAAACACAACCCCCCACAGCTTCAAACTCCTGGGTTCAAGTGATCTTCCCTCCTCAGCCTACTGAGTAGCTGGGACCACATGAAACACCACCATGCCTTTTGTAGAGACAAGGTTGGTCTCGAACTCCTGGACTCAAGCCATCTTCCCGTCTTGGTCTCCCAAAGTGCTGTGATTACAGACAGGAGCCACTGCACTCAGTCAGACTATTAAAAAACTTTTTTTTGGTAGAGTTGGGGTCTAGCTATGTTGTCCAGGCTGGTCTCAAACTTCTGGCCTCAGCCTCCTAAAGTGCTGGGATTATAGGCGTGATTCACTGAGGCTGGCCACCACCACTCTTTTGGGGTTCATAAACACAGCTTGATTTAAGTATCAAAATAAAAATCAGCCCTAGAGACCTCAGAGTGATCTCTGGAATGTCATTCAAAGCTTCAGAAGCGTCCCACACAGTGCTAACCACTCTACCCACTCGGTACCTTGTAAATTTGCTGAGAAAACACGCCGGCCCAGAGCCAGGTTTCTGCACATGCCACGCCACTCTGAGAGCCAAGAAGGCTAAATTCAAAACCAGGTGCAAGCTCACCCTCTTTTCACCAGGCAAGACGCCAGTGTGAAGAATGAAACCCAGAGGTTAATGCCACATGCAATGCACACCCTAAGGCTGCCTGGTTGGCCTGCTGTCACGGCTGTTCCTCAGGAAAGGGACAAGGGAATGATGAGCCGTATCTTCACTACTGTGAGCCTGAAATAACAGAACACCTTGGCATGGGCAGCCGGAGTCCAGATGAAAAAGTAAGTCCTCAAACCAACAGGCCAGCATGCCAGTGTCTGCTCCAGCCTGTGGACAAGGACACCGCCCTCTGTCGTCACCCACTGTCACCATGCACAAGGGTCCCCGGTTCATGGTGGCCTCTTGCTCTGTGTCTGCTGAGGGTCTGGCTGTACGTCTTCGGATGCTGCCTTTCCTGATTGAGGGACTTGAGCCTTCCAAGCACAGGCCCCCACGACATGGAAGCGAAAACTGTGGAACTCAATGTCACGCAAATCTTCGTACCAGCGCCTGAGTCTGATGGCTGACGCTTTCCTTCCAGCTTGGGGCTTTGGTTTTTGGGGGACATGTCTGACATTTACTAGCCATCTGCCCTTGGTCAGGGCCCTGAGCCCCTCTGTTCTTGGTTTCTCCAGCTGTAAAATGGGAATAACAGTGGCACTCGCCTCCAGAGTGTGCTGCAAGGTCACACGAACAATCCCTCTGGAACTCTCATGGGACGGGGGTGGTGGCAGCGGGATGGACAGATGATGGATGGATGTGTGGCCAGGTGGCACAGTCACTGCAGGGCGGGGGGGCAGGGAGGTCAGCCAAGGGGAAGGACAGGGTCCTGTTTCGGACCATGGCACCTTTTGGAATGCAATGAAAACACGCCCCAAAAATGTGCATGGATTCACAATTTTATGCACAATTTTGGATGTGGGGGGGTGTGGCTGGACGGGTTCAGTAATTCCTGAAACTCCTTCCAGGACCCCTTAGAATCCAGGACCCCTTAGTCCCCAGCAGGTGAGAAGCCTCTGAACGGAAATGCATATTGAGTTGATGCAGATCTATCAACCGGTTTCTGGTTAATATTCATATAATTCAGCTCAGGGAGGGGTTCTGTCCTTCCCAGGACCAAGCAGTGATGGGAACACCTGCCCCGACCAAGGGTGAGCCAGTGCACCTTCCCTTCCAGAGCTGCTGCCCCTCTGTCCTCCTGGGCGTCCGAGTAGAGAGCCAGGACTTCACGTGGCTAAAGTGATTGAAATTCAAGGCGCATTCTGCCACACAAAGTGCTTTCTCTTGCCAGTGGAGAGAAGACACAATGGTGACCCAGCAGCCATTCCCCAGCGTCCAGGAAATGAGCATTTTTGTAAAGTCCGTCTCTGAAGAAAGCAAGAATCAACGCACTTCAGTTGTCATCTGGGATGCATGACATTCAAAAAACAAAACACCACAGGAAGCCTGGCTCCTATGGAGACCAGAGTTAGGGGCACACACAGCTGGTACCGAATTCTCCCACAGGAGAGACCGTGTGCGTGTTCTGGGTTCTACTCGATGCTGTGAGGTTTAGGGAGTAATCCAGGGGGGCAGTTCTGTGTCTTCCATGTAGAGTGGAGGCCGTGGGGGGCTCTTCCCTGAAAGGAGAGCCAGTAAAACAAAAAGACCTGATGCCAGCAGCCTCCTCCTCCCTGACGCAGGGCAGGGAAGATGGCAGCTCTTCAAATGGGAACAGGGCGGCCCGAGGGCATGGGGGTCTGGCAAGGTCCAGACCAGATGCCCAGGTAAGCCACAGCATACACCAGCCCCCTGAGCATCTCCTGTGGACAAGGCACAACCCAAACCTGTGTGCATACTTCCGAAAGGCCTTCTTTGTGGAGACGGAAGGAGTACGAGGGTGGATAACATTTTGAGTGAATTTGGGGTTTTTTTGTTTTTTGCTTTTTGAGTCAGAGACTCACTGTCACCCAGGCTGGAATACAGGGGCACGATCACAGTCACACAGCTTCGACCTATTGGGCTCAGGCGATCCTTTCGTCTCAGCCTTCCAAATAGTTGGAACCACAGGTGAGTGCCACCCCACCCAGCTAATTTTTTGATTTATTGTAGAGGCGACGTCTTGCCAAGTTGCCTAGGCTGTCTTAAACCCTTGGGCTCAGGCAATCCTCTTGCCTTGGCCTCCCAAAGTGCTGGGATGACAGGTGTGAGCCACCAGCGAGCCTGGCTGTAAATTTTGTTAATTTCCATCTAGATACAAGCATTCCTGACATTCCACAAACTCAATAAAGCCTAAAGAGAAACAAATGGACACCCACACCAGGAGGGTTGATGACTGTGACCAGGGAACAATATGGCTCCATCCACTGAACGACCCACCCAGGATTCACCCAGCAACTCTTTTTATTTTATTTTTTTGAATTTTTAAAATTTATATATATATTTTTTATTTTAAAATTGTGGAGTACAGTTAAGGGTTAGGTATACAAATATTCATTGTGCAGGTACCCTTGTTGATGAGGTGTGCCCCGCCTTCCCCAGACAGATATTGACTACCATTAATCCCACCTCCCTGCCCCTCCCTGCTCCCCCCACCCCCATAGTTTCCCACCATTGTCAATCCTTTTCTTAGAGTATTCCGGTACTGAGTGATCTTTCACAGAAATAAAGATCTGAGTATCACATGTTCTCACTCATAAGGGGACCTTGAACACCCAGCAACTCTTGACGCACCAAGTCACATGATGACCCTGCAGGGGAAGCCCCAGGACTTTCATTTTACAAATGAGGGACTAAAGGTTTGGGAATTTAAGTCGACCGGCCCAGGACCTTGTAGCCAGGAAGTGGTGGATTCGCAACAGGCTGCAGGATGGGCTGTCCCTCCTGGGCAGGGGGGTCTGGGCACTTGGCATCTGAGTTCTTCCCCCTTGCTGGAGAGGTGGGCTCTGCTCTCCCTCTGTGCCTCCTGGACTTTTCACTCCACCGCTGTGGGAGCTGGCGACAGTTCTGAAGAGTCACCACTGTTAACATCCTGGTGTTTTATTTTGTTTTTTTTCCTTTTAAGAGATGAAGTCTTGCTCTGCTGCCCAGGCTGGCCTCCTGGCTCAAGCAATCCACCGGCCTCAGCCTCCTAAGCAGCAGGCACGCACCACTGTCTGGTACGCAGCGGGCTGTATTTGGCTTAAATGACCATCCTTTCATCTTGGACACAGCAGCCCGTTCCCCTGCTGCTCCCCTGTGTCAATCTCCTCAAAGTCCTCACCTCCAGGTGTCCCGCCCGGTCCTCACCCCAGAACCTTTCCCCTCCGAAACACACAAGGCTGACCCAGCCTTGGAGCCTCTGAGCTTGCTCTTGTGGTGCTAGACTCCCCTGGCAGGTCCCTCCTGGTCATCACCGCCTCCAAAAGATCCCCGGGCACCTCCCTCCCCAGTCACCGTCAGCACTCAGCCATCTGGAAACTCCCCTGCTTATCAGCCTGCCCTCTGTCCATCCCTTTCCACACCCAAAAAGGCCAAATCTGTGAGAGTGGGAATCTTTCTGCCTGTTCACTTGCCACCGCCTGGTATGTGGTAGGCAAGCAGTAAACCGTTCTTTCCCGTTTTGAGTCGGAGTCTCCTTCTGTTGCCCAGGCCAGAGTGCAACGGCCTGCTCCCAGCCACTGCAGCCTCCACCCGCTGGGCTCAGGTGACCCTTCCGCCTCAGCCTTCCAAGTAGCTGGAACCACAGGCGTGTGCCACCATGGTGCGCTGATTTTTTGACTTATTGTAGAGACAAGGTCTCACCACGCTGCCCAGGCTGGTCTCGAACTCCTGGGCTCAAGTGATCCTCCTGCCTTGGCTTCTCAAAGTGCAGGGACTACAGGCATGAGCCACTGCACCCGGCCAATCTCTGAATAAAAAAATAAACAGATAAGCAGGGTGGACAGAGACTCCCTCCCTTATTCCTGGTGGATAAGACCCTCAGGGTGGTGAGACCCTCAGGGAATGACGCCAAAGACAGCAGGGAGTTGGCCGGCTTTCTTGTTTTCCTGCTGCTGTTCATAACAGACGGCACTTTTAAAATGGCGTGCGCTCATATTCCACTTTGTGTCATCTGGAACAATGTTAATAAGATACGTATTTCATCTGAATGGGCAGGAGGCAAGCTTATTAATCTCCTGTGACTCTATTTAAAAACAAAGCAAATCTGCAACTCTGGTTGTATCCATCAGACGCAACACGGATGCTGCCAAAGTCTCTAACTTGACTGCTTCCCCAGAACATCTGTCTAAGTGAAAAACGGCCCCTCTGCTCCCAAAGAAATCAATACATATATTTCCCTTGTACACTGATTTCCAGCAGGATTTATCCCTAGATAATTTCCCCTGTATCTGGATCTAAGAGAGATAAGCCTGGTATTATCTAGGGAAAAGCCCCACACCCGAGGCAGACAATGGACTGAAGAGTGACTGCAGGAAGGGGCACCCCAGATCCCCAGAGCACTGGGGGATCGTGGCGAGAGCCAGCTTCTCAATATGGCTTGAAAGAATAAGAAGAAGGCCACTTTTTGTTGGCAGGTCGTCTTGTACCAGAATTGGCTCTTCCTTTTCCATCAAGTATTACAAAAATATCTTCAAAAAATATCTTTAATCCCAGCACTTTGGGAGGCTGAGGTGAGAGGATTGCTTGAGCCCACGGGTTCGAGACTGGTCTGGGCAACTTGGTAAGACCTCATCTCCACAATAAATAAAAAAATTAGCCAGGCATGGTGACTTCCAAGTAGTTCCAGCTACTTGGAAGGCTGAGGCGGAAGGATCACCTGAGCCCAGCAGGAGGCTGTGGTGGCTGTGAGCATGCCACTGTACTCCAGACTGGGCGACAGAGTGAGACTCCAACTCAAAATATAAAATATTGAAATAAAGACCTTAGACCAGACACTGGCAAATACCTATAATTCCAGCATATTGGGAGGCTGAAGTTCGAGACCAGCCCGGGCAACACAGCAAGACCCTGCTTCTACAAAAAATAAAATTAGTTGGGTGCGGTAGTGTGCGCCTGTAGTTGCAAGCTACTTGGGAGGCTGAGGTGGGAGGATCACTTGAGCTCCAGGTGTTGAGTCTGTGATGAGCTGTGATTGTGTCATTCAACTCCAGCCTGGGTGACAGAGCAAGATCCCGACTTCAGAAAAAGAAAGAAAGAAGGATCGTGTCATTTGGAAGTAAGAAGACTTGGTCACCTTTGGCTAGTTTTGTGGTGTGCTGAAAACCAGTCCCCAAAGAATTCTGCAGAAGATCAGCCTATTTGAGGGGTTCCCACACTTGAGCTACTTCTGTAAGATGGCATGTTTATTCTTGTTGTCAAATATGAACAAATAGGGACGCCAACAAGAAGGAAACCACAAACACTAAAAACAGGGTGGTATGGGTCAGGCGAGGTGATGCCCACCTACGGTCCCGGTCCCAGACACCTGGGAGGCTGAGGCAGGAGGACGGCTTGAGCCCAGGAGGTCGAGGCCAGCCCAGGGTCTCACTATGTTGCCCAGGCTGGTCTCTGATTCCTGGGCTCAAGCAGTCTTCCTTCCTTGGCCTCCCAAAGTGCTGGGATTACAGGCCCAGCCTCCAATTTGCAAGTTCTTTAGCGCCAAAAGACCCTTTGCTCCTGAAATCCTACATGAACACCTGAGGCAGATGAAGCAGAATCCATGGGAATCTCTGCTCCGGGCATCTCATTTCACAAAAGTCACTAGGGCCTCTTAGAATGTTTTAAGGGGTTGGGGAGAGGATGAGAAACAAAATATCCTAGAATCCTCGAAAACAACTTTCAGGTAACTGGGTAAACGGACGCATGCCTGGACGTGACAGAATCAGGCCAGCCTGGTCCCAGTCACCAACTACGTGCTCGGCTGCTGTTTCTCCTGAATCATAATTATTTCAACCATCATAATTTATTCATCCCTAGACAAGCTTCCATGTTGTAGGGTGAATAGTCTGACTTCCAGATCACAGAGGCTGGTAGCCCCAGTTACTCCTGCCCCTTCCCACCTGCTCAAACTACAGATTGCAGAAGAAATTTTCTCTGCACTGGTATTTTTTTTTTCCCCAAAACCCAACCAAAGTTGATTTCAAAACCCAAATTCCATTACAAAGACACCATAAGCTTTCAAGTTCACAACTCTGCAGTCAGGAGAAGGGGACAGAAAAATCATCAGAAACTCGGTTATTTTGTTTCTCTACTTCAAGAGTATCAGGAAATGGCTTTTCTGGCTCCCAAAGTTCTCAGTGAATTTTCTGCAAAGTTACTAAGAAAGTGAATTCTCTTGAGTTTGAAATACACACAGAACATGTTTCATTTACAAGAAAGGATCCCTTGCTGGAACTCCAGAGGATGCCACAGGTGAAAGCAATGGTTTCGTTTAAATTGGGAGTAAAGGGAGAAAAATTCCACACAGGACAAGGCTTGAACCTGTCTCCTTTCCTTACTTTGATCTTTTATTTTCATGCCAGAACAAAGAAAAACGTGCAAAGGCCTCATAACCAGTCGAGAAGGACAGTCAGGGAACTGAAGGGTGAAAAAGTCTTAGAGAAGTGTCCAAACGCACAAGCTCACCCTGGAGATGGCAGCCTGTCTACACGGCAGAACACAACACAACTCAGTCAAGGTCTTTACACAACATATGTGTCCCAGGACAGCCATTATTTCTGGGAACGCATACTTCCAGCTGAGATACATGACAAGTCTAAGGACCAGGCATGGTCCCAGATCACCCTTCTCTCTGCATCCCCTGCAGCCAGCCCTGCCAGTCCTGCCTCCATGACCCCACCTGCCTGCTACTCCTTTTCTGTCACGACCTCTACCCTGCCATTGTCTCTCCTGATCTAGGATGGATCCACTGGTCTCCTGCATCCACACCTGCTCCCAATATCCCTCACCGGATGGCATTCCCCGAGGTCTTCTGGTAGGAAATCTGTTAGATGACACGGGGTCACCACTCTTCCAGGGTGTCTCACGGCAGCCCTTCAGCCATCACCCAAAGCCCTGTGTGCTCTTCCCCGCCTACCTCCCCCTGCCCCAGCACAGACCACCGGCCTCTGTGCTCCCAGGCGGGCCTTCTCTGGGTCCCTGAGCTACGGAGTGCCTCTCTTCTTCAAAGCGTCCTCTTAGCTCCCCGAGCGGCTGGCTTCTTCTCAGCCTTCAAGCCTGGCCCAAATGTTGCCTCCTAGGATGGGCTGCCTTCTGGTAGCCCCTTTCCCCACCCCTCTGCCGCATCAGGCTGTCAGTCAGTTTCAAGGCCCTCAGCGCCATCTTCCTGGTCTGCTCCTCTGCCTTGTCTTCTGCCTCTGGGAAGAGGGACCATATCTGTCTCATTCCCTTCTGCACCTCACAAGGTGCCTGACACCCAGAAATGTTCCACATCTACCGAATACACTACTAACCTATAGGTTATAAATATTAAGCGCATGTGATGGTCATAAGCCCTAAAACAAAGTATTTTTCATCTACATTCACTCATCTGTCCACTTAGCAATTCAGTTCTTCATGGAGAGTATCCTATGCTAGGTACTATGTTAGAGCCCAAGGAATTCAGAAGTCTAAGGATTTCTGAAAGATACAATATTCTGTGTTCAAATAGACACTTTGCCAGTAACCCCAGCACTTTGGGAGGCCAAGGCAAGAGGACTGCTTGAGCCCAGGAGTTCGAGACCAGCCTGGGAAACATAGTGAAACTATGTCTCTACAAAAATAAAAATGAAAAAATAAGCCAGGTGTGATGGCGTGCGTTGTAGCCCCAGCTACTTGAAAGGCTGAGGTGGAAGGATCACCTGAGCCCAGGAGGTGGAGGCTACAGTGAGCCATGATCCTGCCACTGCACTCCAGCCTGGGCGGCAGAGTGAGAAGCTGACTTAAAAAAAAACACAGATGTTTTTAAAAAACAAGCTACCGGACAGGGACAGTGGCTCATGCCTATAGCCCCAGCACTTTGGGAGGCCGAGGTGAGAGGACTGCCTGAGCCCAGTGGTTTCAGACCAGCCTGGGTAACTTGATGAGGCCACATCTCTACAATAAATAAAAAAAATTAGCCGGGCGTGGTGGTGCACACCTGTAGTTCCAACTACTTGGAAGGCTGAGGAGGAAGGATCACCTGAGCTCAGCAGGTAGAGGCTGCGGTGGCAGTGAGTGTGCCACTGTAGTCCAGCCTGGGTGACAGAATGAGACTCTGACTTGAGGAAAAAAAAAAAAGAAAAAAAGCTACATGACTGTTTAGTATGTTTTTTATTTGATCCCAGGGATTTGTGGACGTGTCTGAAAACTCAGGTGAATGCATGTCCCCGAGGGCTTGCTCAAGACAAATGCTGTCCAGGTGAGGGGAGGAGGTAGAAGACTGGAATTACTGCACCCAAATCAACAACATGTTGGTGTTCAGACTCCCCCTGCAGCCCTGGGCTCTAAGAAGTATGCAAACAAATTAAGAAGACCACCTCCAGTGCCAAATGATCCAGCAGTCGGATGCAAGCCTCCACCCCCGGGATGCAGTATACCAAAGTGACCCTGTTGGCACCCAAAGCCCCAGGCTCAGCGGACGTCCAGAGCAGCGTTCTCTTGCCACGCTGCAGTGTTGTCCCCCTGTGTCCCAGGGACCTGACACGCCAGCATCATGTGAGTTCCAGGAAGTTACCCAGTGTGTTTACCACATAATCACCAGCACCCATGCCCAGCATACAGCCGGTGTTCAGTAGATACCTGTTAAGTCAGTTATCCCCACTGCTGAAAAGCCAGGAAGACTCAAAGACGTGCCAGGTGTGACAAGTGGGTTCTCACCCCTGAACCTAGCAAGAACCGTGGCTGATAATCCTGCAGCATCCTTCCTGTTAGTCAAGCGTTTAACTCAGCATTCCCTCTTGGACCACACAGCCTCCACCAACAAAATCTACAGAGCAAAAGTTGCAAGCACGGGTTTGGGCTGTTTTCCTCACAACACATTCCACTTCTAACTTCTTGGGAAAGGCCTCCAGACACTTCATCATACTTTTCTGGAAGCAACTAACTGGAAGGCGGGAGCAGAGATCTCAACTTCTAGGAGAAAACTTGCTGATTGCTTTCGTGTCAGAGCTGAGGCTGGAAGAGAGACCGCTCATGGGTCTAAGAAAACCCCAAAGATAACAGCGAGAGGCAAGCAAATGGGACCCCATTCCCCATCCAAGTCAAAGTCAAGCTGCTGATGCAGTTATAAAAGAAAGACAAGACCAACGGGCTTGTCTCCTCCCCCAAGGCAGTCTGGAAGATGCACAGTTACACACTGGTCAGGGAACCCTCAGGCATGCCTGGCTCCGAGGCTGCATGGGGAAACCGACACAGGAAAGGGCACGGATTCCCCGAGAATCTGAGTGTTGGGAGTAATATTTAAATCATCACACGTTTCTTTTGGAAAACACCACTGCTTGCTCAAAGCCAAGAGCAGATGCGTGACAAGCTGGCTGCGTCTCTCCATGCTGGGGATCCCAGACATTTACTCACACAGAAGTCACACCGATGTTCTAAACCACGGAGCTAAAAATTATCTGGGAATGCACAGTCTTTACACACCAAAGGATCCTGCCTCCAAGGCAAGTATTGGATTACCAAGACCCTGTGGCATGTTCCACTCCTAAAATAGACTAGGAGACAGACCCGGAGACGCACCAAGGGGCTTGTGCCACTGACTGCATGCGCTCGCGGACTCCACCCCAGGACACCGGCCACGGCAGAGACGCCCAGGACAGACCCGGACGAACCAGGGGTCGTGTGCCACTAACGGCATGCGCTCGCGGACTCCGTCGCAGGACGCCGGCCACCGCAAAGACGCCCAGGGCAGACCCCATCGGCAGCCCGGCGCAGACGGCTTCCCGCCGCCAGGGACACTGGGATCAATTTCACGCAGCCCCAGACACCTTCCCGCTGCCCTCGCTCTCCCGCGGGGCACAAGGACCCCGCCTCCCCCGGGCCGGCGTTTCGCCTGGCGCTGACCCCGCAAGGGGGGCGCGGCCTTTGTCCCGCGGGCCTCCCGCACCCGCTCCGCCATCCC
>NW_007246514.1:436381-437723 GCF_000164805.1 Carlito syrichta
GCCCCGATGCGCCCCCGGTCCCCCCTCCAACGCAAAGAGGATCCCTCTGCCCCTTCTGGGACGAACCTTGCCCGTTTTGGACTCTCAGGACTTAAAAAGTGAATTCTTTTTATTTTTGGAGACACGGTCTCGCTCTGTCGCCCAGGCGGGAGTGCAGGGGCACGATCCTGGCTCACCACAACCTCGACCT
The DNA here is from genome assembly GCF_000164805.1 of Carlito syrichta. Classification (NCBI taxonomy): domain Eukaryota; kingdom Metazoa; phylum Chordata; class Mammalia; order Primates; family Tarsiidae; genus Carlito; species Carlito syrichta. The sequence goes on from NW_007246514.1 coordinate 436,572, forward strand.
CCTGGGCTCAGGCGATCCTCCGGCCTCGGCCTCCCGAGTCGCTGGGACTACAGAAAGAGGTCACCACTCCCGGCTTCTTTTTGCATTTTGTGTAAAGATGAGGTCTCGCTATGTTGGCCAGACTGGCCTCGAACTCCTGGGCTCAAGCAGTCCTCCCACCTCGGCCAAAGCGCTGGGATGACAGGCATGAGCCGCTGTGCCCTGCCTGGAAAGTTCATTCTAACCCCACCGAACCCCTTTAGAAAGTTGATGCAGCGGGCCTGTCTTCTAACACGATCCTGCCAAATCGCAGGGTGCAGGGGGAGGGGCGTGCTGCAACCCACAGCCAGAAAGCCCGCGGAGTGCCACCACAAAGCAGAAGCAGACTGTGCTTTGATAAATGAGAATAATCGGATTTCAAGAGGCAGCAGCACATTGTGCGCTGAGCTGGAAGGTGTTTTCTATAGATCAGCTGCCAGTTTGCACAAAGCACTTAACACTGGCTCACCCCCATACCTTCGCGATCTCCGCCTCCCTTAAGTCACTCTTTGTTGACAGTTGACTTAGAGCCAAGATCCTACCGGCACCCCGGCATCGTCATATCTCTAAGAGCCCCTTCCCCATACACATGGAAGCAGAAAGTGTCCACTGGGCCCAGTGACAGCATATTATGAATACTGACCAGGCGAGGCCACAATACTCCCGGAAAGGCAAACCCAAGGTCTCTTGTGGTTAGTTCTGTGTGTGTTGAAAGAAAGGACTTCCTCTTGGTAATTGTTTCTCGGCAAGAATGGGCTCTTTGACTGATTAACAAACAGAAATAGGCAGAGGATACCTGCCATGTTGTATGCCATATTCAAAGTCCCACACACTCTTCGTATAGAGAAAGAAACAGAAAATATGAAACACACGTGGAAATCAAAAGGGAGTTTGTGACTAGGAGCTCTTGCCTGGGTTTGGTGGAACATATGGCAGGGGTACTTTTGTTAACGTTTTTTGGGGTTTTCTTTTAGTCAGGATCTCGCTCTGTTGCCCAGGCTGGAGTGCAGTGACACAATCATGGCTAATGGCAGCACTGGACTCCTGGGGTTAAGCAATCCTTCCTCCTCAGCCTCCTGAGTAGCTGGGACTACAAGGCGTGCAGTCTGTGTCCAGCTAATTTTTTTATTTTTG
>NW_007246514.1:437847-446961 GCF_000164805.1 Carlito syrichta
CAGACTGGAGTGCAGTGGCTGCTCCCGGCCACCGCAGCCTTGCCTGCTGGGCTCCGGCGAACCTTCCACCTCAGCCTTTCGAGTAGCCGGAATTACAGGCGCGACTGATTTTTTATTTATTGTAGAGATGTGGTCTCGCTGCCCAGGCGGGTCTCGAACCCGTGGGCTCAGGCAATCCACTCACCTCAGCCTCCCAAAGGCGTGGGATTACAGACTGAGCCACCGAGCCTGGCTAATTTTTTTATTTTTTGTAGAGAGAGGGCTTGCTATGTTACCTAGGCTGGTCTCATACTCCTGGGCTCAAGCGAGTCTCCTACCTTGGCCTCCCAAAAGTGCTGTCACACTGCTGTCACCCTGTGGGCATCTGGCAGCCCCACCTGATTTGTGGCTTCTACCCCGCTGTAGACAGAAAAGTGCTGAGATGACAGGCATGAGCTACCACACCTGGCCAATGACCATGTTTTAAAACAGGGTCAGACATCAACCCAGTTGTTCAACACTTACTAAACTTCTCCAAGAGCTAGGCTGACAATTTTGTATTAAACTTTATATGCATTAACAGTTGTCTTTCTAAGAAAGACAAGATTTAACTCATGGGATATCTGAATCTGTGACCAGTAACGAGTTTTTTTTAGAGGAATTATTTACAGTGAGCTGCTCTGGCAACCACCACCATTTGGCAGTGGAAACTGAAAGCCCAAACTGGAAGTGGGGCTGAAGGAGAGGGTCTAAGACTTGGGGTTCAGCAGTCGGGACAGACAGCACCAAGCTTGGAAACAAGAACCGATTTCACAGGATTGCACTTGTCACGCTTGAAAGGCTTCCCTGTGCTCCTTACACATAATGCCAATGAGTCTGGTTATCTGATTCTCTGTCTACAGCAGGGTGGAAGCCACAAATCAGGTGGGGCTGCCAGATGCCCACAGGGTGACAGCTGAGGGGCTGCTGGCAGGAAGCCATGCTTTACAAGTCCTGCCAGCCCTCCTCCCCCTGCTCTCTGAAACCTATCCCTCTCTCTCCAGCTCCACGCCACCACCCTAGTTGCAGACACCATCTTCTCTCACTGGGATGGATGAATGCGGTAGTCTTTTAAGTCTCCCTTTCTGGGCACGGTGGCACCGCCTGTAGTCACAGATACTCAGGAGGCTGAGGCGAGAGGATTGCCTGAGCCCAGGACGTCGAGGCTGCCATGAGCTATGATTGTGTCACTGCACTCCAGCCTGGGTGACACAGTGAGAACCTGTCTCTAAAAACACAAGCAAATAAGACCCCCAAACAGTCTTCCTGCTCCCATGCTTGTCCCCAACAGGATATTCTCAATTCTCATGGCAACTACACATATACACCTTAAAAAAACAAAGACACAAACATAAGCATCCGAGCTCCCGCCTTAACACCATACAGTGGCTTCCCACTGCAGCTGAGATTAAGTGCACAATCACACCAGGGTCTCCGAGGTCACTTGGGATCTGTCCCTGTTCCTCTCTCCAGTGCATGGCCTCATCCCCTTGTCTTTGTCTCTTCTCTAGAGTCATCTTTTCTCGGAAGCATGCCCAGCTATCCCCCACCTCAGAGCCTTTGTACTCACTGTTCCCACCCCCTGAAGTGCTTGTCCCTGCACTGCTCACCCGGCAAACCCCTTTTATCCTTGAGATTCCTTGGGAAATCTTCCTGGCTGGCAGTGCCTCCCGGATAGCACCCAGGTGTGTCCTTCACGGGACTTGCTGCAGTTTGGCATTAAATCATCTGGATAATCATGCAGTTATTCTTCATCTCTCTCACTTTATGGTGAGCTTTACAATGTTATTGGTTTTGTTCCTGAACGGTAAAGAAGTTAACCTTGGGCTGGGTGCGGTGGCTCATGCTTGTAATTCTAGCACTTAGCGAAGCCGAGGGGAGAGGATTGCTTGAGCCCACGAGTTCAAGACCAGCCTCGGTCACATAGCGAGACCTCATCTCTATAAAAATAAAACAATTAACTGGGTGAGATGGCATGTGCCTGTAGTCCTAGCTACTCGGAAGGCTAACACAGGAGGATCACCTAAGTCCAGAAGGTTGGAGGTTGAGGCTGTGGTGAGCCATGATTGTGCCATGTTTCTGTTTGCCCAGGGGCCCTGGATCATACCAGAAGGCCTAACAAGGTGCTTCAGGGTGGGAGCCTGGGCCACACGGCATCAGCTCTACCACTTGAAGGCTGGAGACAGACGAAACCTGGACAGCCACCCATGCCCATGTGGTGAGGCCCCAGGGAGCCTCTGGACTTCGGTTCATAGAAGGACAGGTTCAACTGAACTTCCCAGGCATGCGGGAACACCAGGAAGCTATGCTATCCGTGACACCGTGGAGCAAGAACCATCAAAGGCATGGAGCTTTCCAGGAACCTGCCCCATGTGAGCCCTCCCTCGGCTGATGGTGTCCTAACCCTGTAATAAGCTGCAACCTTGAGGACAGCAGCATGCAGCAAGCTCTATGGGTCCTTTTGGTGGACTATCAAGCCTGAGCGCAGGATCCCAGACTGCCTCAAAGCTTCATGGTTGCCCGCTGCATTTTCAGCAGCAAGCATGTTTCCTGACACACAACAGGTGCCTAACATATCCACTGTCAGTCATATTTAATACGTCGATATTTTTTCTAAGGCTATCTTTAAAATGACTATGTAATCAGCATATAATGCCTTTGCAATTTACTTTCATTTATTTATTTTTTCTTTAGGGTCTCACCCTGTCATCCAGACCAGAGTGCCACGCCACAATCATGGCTCACCACAGCCTTGAACTCCTGGGCTCAGGCGATCCTCCTGACTCAGCCTCCTAGATAGCTGGGAGTACAGGTGAATGCCACCATGCTTGGCTAATTTTTTCTTTTCTTTTCTTTCTTTTTTTTTTTTTTTTAGAGACAAGGTCTTGCTATTTTGCCCAGGCTGATCTCAAACTCCTGGGCTCAAGTGATCCTCCTGCCTCAACCTCTCAATGTGCTGGGATTATAGGCATGAGCCACCATATCCGGTCTATTTTTATTTTTTTTAGAGACAGGGTCTTGCTCTGTTGCCCAGGCTGGAGTGCAGTGGCATGAGCAGAGCTCACCTCACCTCAGCCTTGACCTCCTGGGTGCAAATGATCCTTCTGCCTCAGTCTCTCAAGTAGCTGGGACAACAGGCGCATGCCACCATGCCTAGCTAACTTTTTATTTGTTTTTTGTTTGTTTGTTTTTAAGTTGGAGTCTCACTCTGTCGCCCAGACTGGAGTGCAGTGGCTGCTCCCAGCCACTGCAGCCTCGACCTGCTGGGCTCTGGTGATCCTTCCGCCTCAGCCTTCCAAGTAGCCGGAATTATAGGCACGCGCTACCATGCCCGGCTGATTTTTTGATTTATTGTAGATGAGGTCTCGCCAAGTTGCCCAGGTGGGTCTTGAACCCACAGGCTCAGGGATTCCGCTCACCTCAACCTCCTAAAGCGCGGGATTACAGACTGAGCCACCGAGCCTGGCTAACTTTTTAAGCATTTTTTTGTAGAGATAGGCTCTCACTATGTGGTCCAGGCTGGTCTCAAACTCCTGGCTTCCCAAAGTCCTTGAATTACAGGCCCGAGCCAACATGTTGCAAATGCCTACTGTGAGTCAAGGTCCAGATCAAATGCTAGCTCTTCCATGACACCCTTTCCTGCTTCCCAGGGCTTGCATCCTACTTGATGTCCTCTGGCTAGAGACCCTGCTTTTCCAGCAGTCAGTGGCACTGAAACATCTGTGTTAGATCACTTTGAGCCCCTAGTATTATGTGGGTCTTGCCCAGAACAGCTGCACAGAAGGTGTTTGCAGAAAGAAGGCAATTGTTCAAAACAGGTTCGGTTCATAGAAGGACAGGTTCAATTGTCTGTGAAATTCTGGTGCATATGACAATTCGTTCCCTGATAAATGAGGTAGCAGTTACTGGAGTAACTGTGTGTTACAAAGGTGTTCTAATCCATTGTTATTGTTCTAAAAAATAAAGACGTTCCTCAAAATTATGATCTACTTAAAAAAACTTGACATGCTTTAAACAAAAATATGGAAACACACCACCCAACTTTCAAAAGGCATCTGACTTCCCAATTAGAATGAAATATTACAGTTTATTTACAGACTACAAAAAGAAAAAAAGGCAATACTCAAGCACTAATCTTTCTCTCCCTCATACGAACCTAATTGAAAATTCCCCCAGCATACCAATGACCTACGATGGCCCCAAGTAGCATGGAGAAATCAATTTTGCTTCCTTCAGACCTGCATTCAAACTGGATAATAACTGCTAGAATGTGCCATGCCGTAATCCGATTTCAATTTGTTTGATTAGATCAGTATAAACATTAAACATGAAAATCACAGGATTGTCATAACAATGTTCATGCTGTTAACTCATTATAGAACAAAGCACTGTAATTGGCTTCTAGAAAACATGTTACCAGCAAATACATAAATATGAATTAGTTCTATCCTTAAGTAGTCTCCACAATGATTCTCATACTGCCTCTGCTAAAGATAAAAGCAGCTTTGAACTGCGAAGCCACTTCAAATTCGTCCTGAATGTAGGCTAAGGAAAGCCCTGAAGGATCCCTTAAATATTTGAGGCTGCATCTAAATATCCCTTTGGATGACAGGGTATAATCACCAGGGATATTGAAACAGAACCCAGGTCAGGGGTTCTCAAACTCGAACGTGCACAATCACAGTTAAACTGAAGGTGCCAGGATCTCCCCCAAGAGTATGACTCAGGAGGTCTGGAAGACATTCCCACTTTTTTCCCCATAAGCAATATCCCTTCAGGCCCAAATGATTTGGAGGCTGGTGCTCTGGAGGCTGAACATTGAGGATTCAAATTGAGGCAGGTTATTTAGTGCAGGTTAGACATAGATACGTTTCTTGAGGCAAGTCTTCATTAAAATAGGGTAAGTGTTCAGATTTGTTTCTTATTGGTACATGACCTTCTTATTGGTACACGACCTGACTGACCAGACACACCAGACTTGGCCACCTTGTGGGCTGGAATAGAGATTCACCAGTGCAGTAAATCCCAAAACACTGATACGATGCTCTAAGAAAAGCCAAGAACTAGTTGGGTAATAACTTATCTAGAAGGTCCTTGTGACCTTAGAAGGTAGAGAGATGCTCATTAAAACTCATGACCAGACACCTGCAGCCCACCCTGTTTAGTTCATAGAAGGTGGAGAGATGGTTGTCAAAACTCATGGCCAGACACCTGCAGCCCACCCCTCTTAGTTCAAAGAATGGAGAGATGGTAATCAACACTCACAACTAGACACTTGCAGCTCACCCTCTTAGCTCATGGTTTGTTTAATAATCGTTGTGAAATTATATAACATTTCTTGTCAAAGGCAAGCATGTCTCTTAAGGCACCAATGCCCTTTGAGCATGTCTTTTTCTTTCTAATAAATTCTGTCTATACTATACTTGGGACTCGTTCTGAAATTCTTTTCTGTGGCAGAGTCAAGAAACTCATGGAGCAATACACACACTCCACCCAGCATCAGAATCTGTTTCCAGAGAAGGGGATTGGTACTATGTAAAAGTGAAGGACATCAGTGACAGATAAGGACACTGGACAATGGGGTGCTATCACTCTCTCTGTGCCCCTCACTGTATTCTAAGCTCCTTGAAGGCAATAGCCAGACTTTACTTGTTTTTGTATCTTCAGTAGCAGCTCATCACTGAGCACTCAACAAAAGTGCATACAGAGCCAAGTGGTATGCATCCACACTCATACCCCCATGGACGTCAGGAGCATCTACCTGGGTCACATTTCTGAGGGTCACGTATGACCCTCACAAGGTTATCGACAGAGCAGATGGGATGTTTGGCAGGACCTTGAGGTAGATTCATGCCTTTTAAACACCAGCATGCTAGTGCATTGATAGACGATTTTCTAGAAGCAGATTTTGATTCAGCAGGTCTGGGTGGCGTCTGTATTTCTAAAAAGCTCCCTTGTGATGCCAAAGTTTTTATTCAGACCCAGATGCAAATATCCAAACCATGATCACAAGAATAGACCAACAGCAAAAAGGTCTTCAGCGAACCTGGACAATGAAAATAAGAAAGTTGTGAACCAAGAGTAATATTCCTGACTTTTTCTACAGAACTGTGTACCCAAGGATTACTCTCGGAGGAAACAGCAAAGTGTATTTGTAAAAGACAACCCCCTCAGCCCCCAGGACTTATCAGACATGGAAGAAGCTTCGCCTGCACTCCCATAAGGATGTGACCTTAATCTAAAAGACCTCCTGGCTTTCCAGTCTCTCGTCAACTCACCTCTAACAAAAATCTGAAAAAAGAGAAAAGACACTCTTCCATCAGGTGATCAGGAGTCTTCCCATTCTGCTAGGTAAAATGCAATGGCTACTGATAATATGAGGGGGGATCCCCAAAAAACCAGAATTATCTTTTGGTGGGCAGGTCACTTACAGTATAGGCTTCCCCTGCTGGGTGTTCTAGGAACTCATTGGCATCAGTGAACCAGCTAGTGTCGTGAGAGACTGTGTTCAGCTTCAGTAAAAATTTTTTTGGAGATTATTTCAATGAGTTTGCCCATTTACTGATGGGTGCCTTAGGAGCTGCACCTACCCACACCATGCTGAGTATTCAGCAGTTTTTGACCAAAACCAGCATGACCCTCATGCCCCACCCTCCCTATTCACCCAATCTTGCCCTGAGCGGCGTTTTTTCCCCCCCAGATGAAAAAAATCCTCTAAAGGAAACGTTTTGCCAATGTGGGAGAGGTGAAACAGAAAACAGCAGAAGCACTAAAAGGCATCAAAATTGATGAGTTCAAAAACTGCTTTGAGCAGCAGAAAACGCATCCCAATAGCTGTATTGCATCAAACAGAGAGCACTTTGAAGGTGACTGAAGTTTAAACATGTAAGAATAAACACAACATTTTTCACAAAGAGATTCAGGGTTCTTTTGGGTCCCCCTGTAGATGTATACAATGAGAATCCCTGCAAGTGGAAGTAGTTTCCAAGGCCCAGGCAGGAAGTTCATTTGCTTTATGCAATATTCAGCACAAAACCTCTGATTACTCTGAAGGCTCAGGGCAATTCTCTGCATTTGCTGTACTTATCCTCCAACTAACAGATCCCAAATTCCCAACTGCAAGGGGTTGGGGATAGCATAGTAGCTATCCTCTGTGGCTCAGAATCCTAAGGGAACCAGCAGAATGCTCCATTCTTAAAAGCCTCAAATACTCAACCACCTACCTACTCAGCCTCCGGGCAAGCTCTCCTTGGACAGCAGAAGTGCAGGGAGGGGCAGGGACACTGTACACATAAGGACAGAGACGAAGTCACAGATGGCCAGGGAAAAGCCAGTCGTCTAGCAACTTCCATGATTATAATTAAAGAAAAAACATGTTTGTGATTCTGTATCAGAAACTGAACCTGGTGGCTCACGCCTGTAATCCCAGCGCTTTGGGAGGCCAAGGCCGGAGGATCACTTAAGGCCAGGAGTTCAAAATCAGCTTGGGCAACATAGTGAGACCTCATCTCTACAAAAATAGAAAAACATGAGCTGAGTATGGTGGCAGGCACTTGTAGTTCCAGCTACTTGGGAGGCTGAGGTGGGAGGCTCCTGCTTGAGCCCAGGAGTTGGAGGCTATGGTGACCCATGATCACACCACTATACTCCAGCCCAGGTGACAGAGTAAGAGACTCTGACTCTAAAAACCAAAAAAACAAAAGAAAGAAAAAGAAAAAAATCATGTGTTTGCATCAGAAACCGAAGATGAAGTTGATGCTAAGTCCATGGTTATGAAGGGGGGGGGGGTAAGAGAGTGAGGGTTAGTGAACTGAAGACAAGGAAAGTTCTTAAAAAAAAAAAATCCTATTTTCCCTAACTGCCAGTCCCCTGCTGATCTGACGTCTGTCTCTCCAGTACACAGTCTTTTGAACCCTCTTTCCCATAGCACGATTGTTGAGTGTATTAGTGATTCATTCATGTTTTCTGCTGAGAATTCCACTAGATGGATGTACCATAGTTTGTTTATCCATCTACCAGTTGATAGATACTGGCGTCTTTTCCAGTTTGGGCTATTACAAATACAACAAACAACACAATTTTTAATTTATTTTATTTTACTTATTTTTTTTTTTTTTGAGTTGAAGTCTCACTCTGTCGCCCAGACTGGAGTGCAGTGGCCACTCCCGGCCACCGCAGCCTCGACCGGCGGAGTGACCGGCTCCGGCAATTGTTCCGCCTCAGCCTTCCAAGTAGCTGGAACTACAGGCGTGCGCTACCATGCTCGGCTAATTTTTGATTTACTGTAGAGATGAGGTCTTGCCAAGTTGCCCAGGCGGGTCTCGAACCCGGGGGCTCAGGCAATCCACTCACCTCAGCCTCCCAAGGTGCGGGATTACAGGCTGAGCCACTGAGCCCGGCTACAATTTTTTAAATGTGTGAAATAATTTGAAGGAAAATGTGAAAGAAGAGAAATGGTTTTTATAAGCACATGAAAGATGTTCAATATTATTAGCTGGTAGAAAAATGCAGATTAAGACAACGAGTTATCACTTCACACATTTTAGAATGCTAAAACAACAACAACAACAACCTTCAAATACCAAAAAAAGCTTGGCAATACCAAGTAAATGCTACGGCTACCTCACAAAGCAGTTTGAGCTGGGCATGGTGGCTCATGCCTGTAATCCCAGCACTTGGGAGTCCGAGGCAGGAGGATTGCCTGAGGTCAGAAGACCAGCCTGGGCAATACAGTGAGACCTCACTTCTACAAAAAACTTTCAGATTTTAGCCAGGTCTAGTGGCATGTGCCCGTAGTCCCAGCTACTCGGGAGGCTGAGGCAGGAGGATCACCTGAGCCCAGGTGGTGAGGTTGCAGTGAGCCATGATTGTGCCACTTCACTCCAGTCTGGGCGACAAAGTGAGACACTGACTCAAAAAAAAAAAAGTGGTTTAGCATTTTCTCCTAAGGCTAAACACACTGTCACCCTCCTATCCGGTGATTCCACTTTTAGGTATTTAAGAAGTGAAAACTTATGTTTACATGGAACACTGTCTGGTCATGTTTATGGCAGCTTCACTCTTAGTTCACGACTCACTTTTTTTTTTTTTTTTTGT
>NW_007246514.1:447053-449592 GCF_000164805.1 Carlito syrichta
CAATCCACTTACCTCAGCCTCCCAAAGGAGTGGGATTACAGGCTGAGCCACCGAGCCCGGCTTACGACTCACTTTTAAGATAGATGGGCAACTGAATTTTAGTGGGCTTGTCTCAGTTTTCCATGTTCGCAGACCTAGGCACCATCAGTCATCTTTTTTTTTTTTTTTTGAGTCAGTCTCCTTCAGTTGCCCAGGCTGGAATGCAGTGGCATGCTCATGGCCACTGCAGCCTCAACCTGACGAGCTCAGGTGATTCTTTTGCCTCAGCCTTCTGAGTAGCTGGAACCACAGGCATGCACCACCATGCCTGGCTAATTTTTTGATTTCTTGTAGAGATGCGGTTGGTCTTGAATTCCTGGGCTCAGGCAATCCTCTCACCTCTGCCTCCCAAAGTGCTGGGATGACAGGCGTGAGTCACCATGCCCTGCCAGTCATCTTTAAAAATGAATGAGGAGGTTACAGAAAGAACTGCTTGAATTTCTTGGTGGTCCCAGGCTCCCTTCTCAGGAGCTGCCCAGGCTGAATCTCAGAGGAGAGAGTTCAAGCAGGAGCTGCCCCCATGGGTGCTACTTCTGGTGCCAAGATGCATAAAAAGACACAAGCCAATGTGCTGGCCCGCAACCGTTCACGCCTTGCCGCCCTCCTGCTCTTCACCACGCTCTTGCTGGTCTGCCAACCTGCCTCATCCCCAGAGAAACTGAGGCAGATACCACCTGCCAGCATTCGCATCCTTCAGTGATGAGTTTAAATTAAGACATCATTTGCAAGTCCTTGTACTCACTCTACCTTTCTACCCAAGTTCCTAATCGTGACGGGTGGTGTCATTTTAGCTCAATCTGGGTTCACTGCCAGACGGCGCCTATTTTCAGAAACAAAAGCTTCACTGGAACATAGCCACAGCCCTTCACTTATGTCTTACCCATGGGTGCTTTTGCCTAAAAGCACAGCAGTCAGGCCAGAGAAAAAATGACCCACAAAGCCTATTGACTGTCTGGGCTTTTGCAAAAAAAGTTTGCTGAGCGCTTCTCTAGCAGAATGGCCTTTTATGCATTGTTAATCTATTCGCCAGCTCTGGAAAACTACTAGTGATTAGCATTTGGGCAGCATTTCATATCTTCAGAGCAGTTTTCCTATCTATCATGTCATTATAGCACTACATTGGCCCTACTAAATTAGTTATTATTATTACCATCACATCCCCTTTTGAGTCGGAGTCTCACTCCATCGCCTAGGCTGGAACACAGTGGCTTGCTCATGACTCACTGCAGCCTGACCTCCTGGATTTAGGTGATCCTTCTGCCTCGGCCTCCCAAGTACAATAGCTGGGACTACAGGCACACATCACCATGCCTGGCTAATATTTTTGACTTGTTGCGGAGATGAGTTCTTGCTATGTTGCTTGGGCTGGTCTCGAACTCCTAGCCTCAAACCATCTTCCTGCCATGGCCTCCCAAAGCGCTGGGATTGCAGGTGTGAGCACCACTCCCAACCTACCACTCTCTTTGAACAAACCAAACAGGTTCAGAGAGAATGAGGAGACTCAATGGAAAGAGGTGACGCCAAAACTGGAATCCGTCTCATTCTCCAAATTTGCTCTTGTCACAAATACATCGATAGATACATCACTCCCAGCGAGCAGATCATTTAGCGGGTGAGTTGAGATCAGCTTGAATCTTCATCTGCCTAAATGTCCCATACAGAGTTCACATACAAGGCTCATGTCCCCTGAGATGATGTCCCCATTCACCCTTAGTCTTGGCACTTAGAGAGGGCTTGACCTACAAAAAACTTCTTTGTTACAACCTGCATTCCTTTCATACTTGTTAGTTAATTACATTAATCAATATCATGGGGCTGGTCTAGGTTTCATGGGACCTAAAGCTTAGACAATGTCAGGGGCCCTCTTTAAGAAAAAGCATACATACGTATCTTCCTTTTGCAACTTTTACAGAAACCACGTGAACTCACCACTGGCCTCCTCCCAGGACCTTGGAAGAGCGCCTACGTTTTAAGCTTCATCGTCTTCATGATAAATCCTCCTCTGTGTGCGGTCTTTCCCCGCTAAAGAAAGGAAACTCTTACATTCCACCTTGAGTTCCTAGCAGAGAGGCGCCTTCTGGATGAAAGGACTGATGATTTAATCCCGTCACTCCCATTGCCTTCTCTGAGAATGAAAGCACTCGGGCCTAGTCTCTGCAAATTCTCTTCAGCCCAGGGCAGTGAGGTTTAAAGTATGGGCCACAGACAGAATGAGCATCACCTGAGAGCCTGTTAGAAATGCAAGTTCTAGCCGGGCTCGGTGGCTCAGCCTGTAATCCTGCACCTTGGTGGTGGCCTAGGTGAGTGAATTGCCTGAGCCCGTGGGTTCGACACCCGCCTGGGCAACTTGGCAAGACCTCATCTCTACAATAAATTAAAAAACTAGCCAGGCGTGGTAGTGCGTGCCTGTAGTTCTAGCTACTGGAGCCCAGCAGGTCAAGGCTGCGGTGGCCGGGAGCAGCCACTGCACCCCAGTCTGGGTGACTGAGTGAGACTCCAA
>NW_007246514.1:449910-455881 GCF_000164805.1 Carlito syrichta
GGAGGAAGGAAGGAAGGAAGGAAGGAAGGAAGGAAGGAAGGAAGGAAGGAAGGAAATTTGCAAGCTCTGAAGCCCCACCCCAGACCTACTGAATTAATCAGAACCTCTGAGGCCAGGACCGAGCCTCTGAGCTCTCTGAAGACCTACAGCTGATTCCAGTGTGCACTCAAGTGTGACATCACCGTTCAATTGGACCACAGAGGCCACTTCCTCCACTCATGTGGACATGTATTTGAGGAGGGAGATGACATTATGAAAGCAAGCTGTACCATCTCTCGAGATGTGTCAGGATCAAGCCAAAGGACAGAAGCCAGTACCCCCAGCTCAGCGTTTGCCTCCAGCTCAGTGTCTGTGCTGACTCCACAGACGACACATTAAATGAACTCATGACTTATTAACAGAATGGAAGATGTGTATTTACAGACACCCTGATGCAGGCAGAAGACTCAGTAATTCCCAACCTGGAATCATCTTGGAAGTCAAAGGAACGTCCCCGGGAGCTGGCTTACTCACCTCTAGCACAATTCCTGAAAGGGCTGAGTGTGAACCAAATTCATCCTTTTAACCACCCAAGGGCCATATATTACTTCAGCTACCGAGGCTCTCTTATTTTAACATCTGTATCTTTTCTTTTCAAGTCAGATGGCTGGCGTGCTGACGTCATAACGTGGTCAGAGGGTGGACACGTCTCCTGCACTAGCACAGAATCCCCTCATCACACTAAGGACCTACAGAAGAATCAGTAACATCTACTTCTTGTGCACATTGCCCCGATCTGTCCCCACAACTCTCTTCTCTGTTAACCAGAGATGGAATGACCCGCTGAGTGTCACTTTCCACTGGCATGCACTAATCCTTCTTGCCACACTCAGTTGATGTATTTCAGCTCGCCTCAGAAGCAAAGGTCTTGAACATTTCAGTGAGGGCATGTAGGCTGATGCCACATAACTGTCTGGTTTCCCTCTGGCCTTGTCTCCTCTCTAAAATGCAAATAATAAAACCTGCCTCCTAAGGTAGTTATAAGGACTAAAATTAAAAAGCAAAACAGGTCGAACTTGGTGGCTCAGTCTGTAATCTCAGCACTTTGGGAGGTCGAGGGTGAGTGAATTGCCTGAGCCCACAGGTTTGAGACCAGTCTGGGCAACATGGTGAGAACTCATCTCTACAATAGATAAAAAAATTAGCCGGGCATGGTAGCATGTGCCTGTAGTTCTGGCTACTTGGAAAGTTGAGGCGGAAGAACTGCCAGAGGCCAGTGGGTCAATGCCAGGGTGGCTATGAGCATGCTACTGCACTCCAGCCTGGGTGACAGAGTAAGACTCCAACTCAAAACAAACAAACAACAACAACAAAACAAAAAAAAAGCAGATAGGACTAGCACAGTGCCAAATGTAGGCACCCCAATATGGTAGCTGATCCTCCCATGGTTATAAGGTTTACAATCTGTTTTTTTTTTTTGAGTTGGGATCTTACTCTCTTGCCCAGGCTGGAGTGCAGTGGCACAATCATGCCTCATCACATCCTTGAACTCCTGGGTTCAAGCGATCCTCCTGCCTAAGCTTCCACCATGCCCAACTAATTTTTCTATTTTTTGTAGAGACTTGTTTTGTTGCCCAGGCTGGTACTGTTTGAACTCCTGGCCTGAAGCGATCCTCCTGCCTTGGCCTCCAAAAGGGTTGGGATTATAGGCATGAGCTACGACACTCAACTCCAACTTCTTTTCTGAAGCTTTCTCTTCCGTCCCTGGGTGTGGTCCTCAGAACAAGAAAACTGGGGTATCCACGTTAACAGCTAAAAGGAGTTGAAAAAGACATGACCAGGATATAGAAGTCATAGCCTCAGACACAGCTCAACTACCTTTTCGTGTCAACCCCAGCGAGTCATGTCCAAGTTCTAGATCTCAGTTTCCTCATGTGTGAAAGGGACATGCTGACACCTCCTTGAGTCCCTAAAAGGCCTAACCAAGGGCATGTGAACCCTCAGTAAAATCATTTCAGAACTGTCCAGCATTCTGACCATCCTTCCCTTGTCTTCTCCTTCACACAATCAAAGGTGATTTGTTTTTTCCCCATCCCATCTGTGGGATCAAAAGTATTTTCAAGTATCTAATATAAGGGCAGTATCATGCTGAATCTCAAACAAGGAAGTACACGCCATGGTATTGGCCATCGAGGAACTTACAACATAGCTGAGGGGACACACACCTCAGCACCATTAAGTGATGATACAGGGTTGACAAGATCATGCGCTTTAAGTGCACTGCGGAGCTGAAAGAAGCCACAGGGCAGGGTGTGGGTGACCATCCAGTCCTCAGCCCTCCCAGTTGGGCTTGGCCACGTATCTTGCATTGGTCATGGCCTGTGAGTAAATGTGCCAAGCATCGTTTCCATGGAGATGTGAGAAGCATCAGTGCATTTTCCCCTTCTGCCACCATGGTTGGCAACGCTGTTGATAGTGACTGTGTCCTTAGCTATGGACGCAGAATGAGGACAACTACGAGAAGAGGTGCCTCCAGCTGGGCGCAGTGACTCGCGCCTGAAATCCCAGCACTTTGGGAGATGGTGGCAAGAGGACTGTCTGAACTCAGGGGTTCAAGACCAGCCTGAGCAACATGGTGAGACCTCATCTCTACCATAAATCAAACAATTAGCCAGGTGTGGTGGCACACGCCTGTGGCTCCAGTTACTTGGAAGGTTAAAGTGGAAGGATCACCTGAACTTGACAGGTCGAGGTTACGGTGGCCATGAGTGTGGCACTGCACTCCAGCCTGGGTGACACAGTGAGGCTCCGACTCAAAAAAAAAAGTGGTGCCTCCAGCCAACCTACGTGTGGCAGAAGGAGGATTGTCTTCGGCCACTGAGGTTTTTGACTGTTGTTACTTGGCATAACCTGTGTAATCTGGAGAAAATCATGAGGAAAGGAATGTCACATAACATTTGCACAGGGCTCTCCCATTATGTTACCAAGGGCCCACAGAATCCCTCACTATTCCACATACTACATTCTGGGAAGCAGGGACCATGGCGTTCTCACTTAAAGCTGCATCCCTGGCGCCAAGTACAGTGGCTGAGACATGGTGGGAACATGTAATAAATGGGTGTCTACTACATCCTCAGAGAGGTAGAGGGGCTATAGAATGGGGGAAGAAAGAGAGAGAAAAGGAATTTCATGCTTTGGACTTCAAGTTCAGAATGTGGAAGATGTAGCATGAAAAAAGTCAACCTGGGCCAGGCACGGTGGCTCATGCCCTTCATCCCAGCACTTTGGGAGGCCAAGGCAAGGAGGATTGCTTGAGGACAGAAGTTCGAGACCAACCTGGGCAACATAGCAAGACCCCATGTCTCTAAAAAATTAATTAAAAAATAAGAAAAACAACTTTACAGATAACTTTAAAACACATATGGACAAATATAGCTGAATTATAAAGCTTTTTTTTTTTAAAGATGGCACCCCTTCTGAAGGATAATAGCCATTTCTTGTCTCCTGCCCTGATAAGCATACTTCTGTGGTATAATCTGCTCCAGCAGCCTGGCTCCATGGCCCAGGGATATCATTAACAATGTACATACCATCTTCTTCTTCTTCTTCTTTTTTTTTTTTTTAAAGAAAGCACTCTAATTTGTACGATAAGTTTAAGCCGTTTGTCTTTCAAAAAGTTTTCCTCTTTTATTTTCCAATCCTTGACTTAGTGAATTTAATGAATACGATTAGGTTTTATCTTTCTTAATAAATATCTTCTATGGCTTCTCTTGCCATCAGTAAAAAAGACAAAGCAACTCTTAAGCTCAGCGCTACACAGAGATAAATCAGAACATTTCCTTTAGGCAAGAGGGGCATGGACAATTACTCTCGGCCACTGAATTGGTGGCGGAAATATATGAAGACGTTTCACACCATCCATTGGATACAGTGTTTTTAGGAATCACTGCTTCTCCTTGCAATGGGATTCCTGAGAGTGGACAGAACGAGTCTGTCAAGCTAGCTCCTTTAGGCTAAGGTGGTTTACATGATACTATTATTCTCTAATTCATGTAGAAAGCCACAAGTATCATTTAGATTGGTCAACACATATTCATTGGTTACAGGGATAAACTTTTTTTTTTTAACTGAAACTTTAGAAAATAGAGATATATTTTTAACTTTGCTATTCTTTTAACTGCCCAGGGATTTTAGAAGGGGGATTAAAAAAAAAAAACAAAAACCAAAACCTCAAAATACTTCTGTTTCAGAACGCAGAGTGTTTCCAAATCACTGAATAACAGGGAAGTCAGAGAACATCTGTATTTTAAACACTCTTTTGGTTAAGGGACATCACAACTGAACTTTCCGTTTATTTACGGAAATGTATACTGCATTTGCTTCCAAAAGAATTGGGTGGTTTACAACAAAAGGCACACGTTGTATCAGGTTCTAAAATTGCAAGAGTAAAATTGAAAACCAAATATAAGGAAGAAGCAATTCCTTATATTTGGCTAAATACTAGTTGGAACCACATTCAACCACTTCTGAACCACACATGACACTGTCCTGTGGTACTGTCCAACATAATCACAGCAATTGAGGATTTAATAAATTAAAACTTTCTAGCAAAAAGGGAGACATGACAAATGATACAATTTCCACTGTTAACCAACTTCTCACATGCAAATTCTTTGAGATGATATTTTCTAGATACAGAAACCCGAAAGAAATGTGCATTTCAGTTTTTTATGCAAAGCCAAATTAACAAAATGCAGGATGTCTTCCATGATGATACTACCTTAAAAGTAGAAATTTCCTCTGACTGCAACAGAAGCAAGGTTCATGAGAATACAGCACTTCCAGGAAGGCATGGGGACAGGGTACTCAGCCAATCAAAGTCTAAAGACATAGCTTTGTTATCATATAACTTGGTATAAAGTTATCATTCAGAATCCCTAGATAATTGGCCTTCAGTGCTTTCTAACCCGGCGGATACCAGAAGTGCCAACTCTTTGGAGGTCTACTGATCAGAAACCAATAATGTGTTTTATGCTAACAAAGTGCTAAGTGCAGGACAGATCAGAGCCTTCACTAGCTAAGATGTGCGTTAGGGCCTCTCTCTGACAGTAGTACGTGTTTCCCCAAATTATTTGAATGTGAAATCTGTTTTCTTTTAGATATCTGCTATTAAGTCAGTATTTAGCTCTAAAACTTTTTGGAAAAGTTGACCAAGATCAGTGTTAATCAAGCTGTGATCAATCTGTGGTCATAAACTGCATTTAAAAAATTAAATAAGCCATGGTGTGTGCCTATAATTTCAGCTACTCAGGAGGCTGAGGTGGGAAGTTCACTTGAGTCCCAGAGTTTGAAATCAGCCTGGGCAACATAGTGAGACCCTGTCAAAAAAAAAAAAAAATAATTAAAGCAATAGAATAGAGTATCAGAGAAACAACAACAACAACAACAAAGATCAAAGAACAGAGCACACAGTGAAAGTCAGAATTGTTGTGTGAGATTTGCGTTAGCACCATGTCTAGAGGGTACAGTCCAGCACAGCTGGGTAAAGGCTCAGCTGGGTGCTGGCTGGGAGGTGGCAGGCATGGTGAGACACGTAACACCGGGGGTTTGACTCCATCCTGTGAGTAGCAGAGACATGTCTTCACCTGGCAGAAAGATCACTTGCGTTGGAGCATGGCAGGTTGTTGAGGACGGAGAGAGACAGATGGGGGCTAGGAGGTAAGGCTGGACAAACAGGTATAAGAAGTGGTAAGAGCCGGGCTCGGTGGCTCAGCCTGTAATCCCGCGCCTTTGGGAGGCTGAGGTGAGTGGATTGCCTGAGCCCGCGGGTTCGAGACCCGCCTAGGCAGCGAGACCTCATCTCTACCATAAATCAAAAAATCAGCCGGGCGTGGTAGCGCATGCCTGTAATTCTGGCTACTCGGAAGGCTGAGGCGGAAGGATTGCCGGAGCCCAGCAGTCGAGGCTGCGGTGCTGGGAGCGGCCACTGCAC
>NW_007246514.1:456143-461189 GCF_000164805.1 Carlito syrichta
AAGGATCACCTGAGCCCAGCAGGTTGAGGCTGCAGTGGCCGTGAGCATGCCACTACACTCCAGCCTGGGCAACAGAGTGAGACTCCCACTCATACAAACAAACAAAAAAAGAATCACCTCCAAGGGGTTACTCTTTGGGGAACAGCTTAGAAGAACAGAATTCCCAACTGAATTTATAATGAGGAGATGGGGGACACAGTGCCTGAGCCCAGCGTTTGTGTGCTGCTGCGAGGGATAGCAGAGAGCACAGCCTACTGTCCTCTCATCTAAGGCAGGAGGCCAGCAAGAGAGAGGCCAAGAGAAACGTGGGCCCCCAAGGGACGCTGGGCCAGTCCTACACTGACTCCTGGAGGCAGCAGGAAGTCTTGGCACGCAGGCAACTGGTTGGACTGGAACTCACTGTAGGAGACTGGTCATCAACTCTCACTTTTCTCTATTAAGAAAAATAACTCCTCCAAGCACAATCCATTCCAAAGCATTAATTCACAGCTTTGATGTGTAAACACCAAGTCTGGCTTAACAAGAGGGTTAGAAAAATGCAAAGTCATTTTAGGGGACTCTAAAAGTCAACTTTAGCCTCTGAGGGGCCATACCTGGTGTCTCTGGGGAGCTCCATGGAGAGTCGCAACTCATCAGTCAACGTTCACAGGGAACCGATTGTGGGTGATTTTTATGTATGTATGTATGTATTTTGAGTCGAGTCTTACTCTGTGGCTCAGGCTGGAGTGCAGTGGCATGCAGCTCACCACATCCTTGATCTTCTGTGCTCAGGCATTTCTTCCACCTCAACCTCCTGAGTAGTTGGGACTACAGGTGTATACTACTATGCTTGACTAAATTTTCATTTTTTTGTAGAGACGAGATCTCGCTATGTCACCCAGGCTGGTCTTGAACTCTTGGGCTCAAGTGATCCTTCTGCTTCAGCCTCCCAAAGTGCTGGAATTATAGGCATTAGCTGTTATACCTGGTCTTGGCTTTTAGCAATTCTTCACAGACCTAATGAAGTACTGAGCATTGTGATGGGCCAGAGCCCAGTTCTGGGTTATAACAGCTACAGCTTTCTCTGTTCTCAAAGACACTCGTCTATGTTTGTATAGGCTGACAGGCTATTTCTCCACTAAGATGATTCTTTCTTCTTTTCTTGGAAAGCTCCAAGTGTCTAAGAAGATCATGGTGCTTTGAAGACCAACACAGAGAATCACTGGGGCCAAGTGTGATCAATGTCCCTTTCTTTGCATCCAGAAAGGTTCATTCTTTTTTGTTTTATTTATTTTTCATTTTATTTTAAAGATGTGGGGTACAATTCAGGATTAGGTGTACAAGTGGTCATCGTACATTTTTTTTCTTGGAGTTGGAGTCTTACTCTGTCCCCGAAGAAGGAGTGTAGTGACACTCCTTCAATCACAGTTCACCACAGCCTCGCCCTCCTGGGCTCAAGTGATCCTCCCGCCTCAGCCTCCCAAGTAGCTGGGGCCAGAAAGGTCCATTCTTCATCTGGCCTGGGACTCAGGGGAAGTGCAAGGTGGAAGCTTTTCAGGGATCATCTTCAGAGCGCTCTGCTCTCTCTCCACACAACAGCCTCAGGTCCCCACACTTCACTGGTGGGGGCAGAAACAGGCTTGTGACAAACGCCAGACCATGCGATGACCCAGAGCTTCTGAAACGCACAATGTGCTTCTCAGTTGAAAGAGTCGTCCTTCGGGTCTTCACCCCGGGACGGTACCACCATGAGCGAGATCCATTTGAAAACACCCTCTCACAGCCTCAGAGGGGAAGCTTTCTTGCACGATCACCTCCAACATCTTTCCTTAAAGGTTATTCTCTGCTGAAAGCTGTAAGCATCCCGGTGTGATTAATGAAGGCAAGGAAGCCGCTCTTAAGAAGATAAAATGGCAACACGGTGCATGTCGGCAAGATGGGCAAGTAAATCCTGATGCCTGAGCTTACACGGCTGCATCAAACAGAAATTAGCTCCGGAGGTCAAGACAATGCTACAGTGCCAGGAGAGAATTATTACTTTTTCCCTGAAGACTTCTCTCCCTCAGGCAAAACAGCACATGCCCTAAACTTTCACCAGCAGATCGTGGAGTCCCATCAATCCTTCATGACTGCTTGCCTTGGAGAATCCTCCACCAGGTGCCACGAGGAGCCCTCGGTCCTCCATGTGAAGACCTCACCTACTTAAGCTGAGGAAAATAGGCAGAAGTAGAGAGAACTTCCAGATTAGCTGCAAAACGAGAGGCCCACTATTTTCTTCTTTTTTTTGAATCAGGGTCTCATTCTGTTGGTCTGTCTTAGTGCAATGGCACTCTCACGGCCACTACAGCCTCAGCCTGCTGTGCTTAAGCGATCCTTCCGCCTCAATCTTCCAAATAGCTGGAACCACAGGTGTGTGCCACCATGCCCGGCTTATTTTTTTATTTATTGTAGAGATGATGTCTCACCAAGTTGCCCAGGCTGATCTCAGACTCCTGGACTCAGGCAATCCTCTCACCTCAGCCTCCCAAAGTGCTGGGATTACAGGCAAGAGCCACCATGCCCGGCTGCTAATCTTTTTGAGTTTTTATAGAGATGAGGTCTTGCCAAGTTGCCCAGGCTGGACTTGAACTCCTGGGCTCCAGCAATCCTCCCACCTCGGCCCCCCAAAGTGCTGGGATTATAGGCATGAGCCACTGCACACAGCCTCACGCTGGTTACTTAAACAGAGAGAACAGTATGTACAGAATTGTAACTAGCAACTAAAAGAGCAAAAGGGGAAAACAGAAAAGTTATTGTGGAGGCAGCAGTTGCAAGAGGGACTGTGATGGTAGGGGTTGAGAGAACAAAGGAGGGAGGCTAGTACTATTAAAAGTTGGCAGCGTGGAGGAGGAGCCCCAGGGAGCCAAGCCTCTGACCCCAGAGGAAGAGGCGCTGTTGTGGCTGTTGTGGCTGCTGGTGCCCCTAGGCTCAAAGGAGGGACCCCAAGGGTCAAGACCCAGACCTCCAGGGAGGGCTCGCCAGCTGCCTGGAAGGGAATCTCTGAAGATGGGGTGCGGCGAAACTGGCTCTGCCTTGTTGGAAAAATGGGAAACTGGATTTGGATGGATGCACATGGGATACAGATGTGTTTCTAGGACAGTACCCCGAGAAACAGGACACAGAGGAAGGCGCACGTCCCCCTCCTCCTCCACATGGCAGTCTCCTCCTGGGCTGCACATCTGGAGCATCTGCAGGGAGCACACGATGGAAGAAGAGGGGTCCATAGCATCCCAGGCTCGGGTCACAGAGCTGAGCGGGGAAGGGTGGGCTGGGACAGACTCGCATGTGCAGAGGCCATGGGGTGGAGAAACGCGGTGATGCCTCTGCAGACCGCATCAGGTTGCTGGCTGTTTCACCTCTTCTTCTTTGGTAGTTTTAACTTGGCAATTATCTGCCCAATTAGAAACTCCATTTCCCAGAGTCCCTTGCAGCTGAGTCTGGATAACGAGATGTTAACAGAGTGTGCATGTAAGTGAGGCATGTGAGTTGCAGGTGTCCTCAGCTTGGGGCGAAGTCATGTGGTCTGGGCCAACCAGGAGGGCATCTGAGGGAGGGCAGAGCCACAACAGGGAGAGAGCCTGGGCCTCCCAGTGGCACAGAGCTGCCCACCAGCCAGCGCTGCCCACTGTGGACTGCTACGGGAGAGCACTCCTCTGGATCGACACCAGGGGGCGTCAGAGGCCTCATGGCTATAAGGAGCGGAGCTGAGCGGGGCTGGGCAGTGCTCCCAGGGACCCCCAGGTGCTGCGGATGGAAGTGAGACGTGGCTAGGAGAGGGGAGACAGTCAGCGACAAGGACTTCACCACACCCACGACTTCCTCTACGTGGCAGCCCCAAGACTGCCCAATTCTACTCCAAATACATTATTACTCAAATTCTCTTTCTGTAGAGAACTGGGTCATGCTGGGTCCCCCCCATGTCTGGGTCCCCCATAACTTTCCCCCCTTACACAATCCCTTAAAAATGTAAAAACCAGCTGGGCGTGGTGGCTCACATGTGATCTCAGCACTTTGGGAGGTCGATGTGGGAGGCCCACTTGAGCCCAGGAGTTCAAGATCAACCTGGGCAACACAGTGAGACCCCTGCTCTACAAACAATTTAAATATTAGCCAGGTGTGGTGGCAGGCCCCTGTTGTCCCAGCTACTTGGGAGGCTGAGGCAGGAGGATCACTTGAGGCTAGGTGGTGGAGGCTGCAGTGAGCTATGACTGCACCACTACACTCCAGCCTGGGTGACAGAGTGAGACCTTGTCTCTAAAAAACAAATAGATAAATGAGAAACTGTAAAAACCATTCTTAGCTCCTGGGCCACACAGAAACAGGCCTTGGGGCCACGTTTTCTCCACCCCGTCTTTCAATTTCCTCATGTCTCATCTCCTCCATGAAGAAGCCCAACCTTAAGGACAGGGCCTGTGGCATAGCCCCGTCCTGTGTCCCTGCCGCTGCCTGGCAGAGCACTGAGCTCAAGGTACTGAGACCACCTCTCATCTCTCGTCAGGACACGCACAGCCGCTTCCTATCTGGACTAGCAAGAGAGCCAGGGTCTGTTCTGAGCTCTGCCACAGACAGCCCATCGAAAGTGACTGTCACTCTTCTGTCCTCAGTTTCCTAATCCCTAACATAAAGAGACTGAGAGACATCGATGACTAAGCCCCTTTTATGCTTAAACCCTATGAGTTACAGCCATGCATGTTCTAAATAATTAACGCCAGTCTCACTAAGGTCCCTCACGCCTCTCAAAAGTTAAGCGGTGTTTTCAAAATAAATTAAAACAAAGCAGCACAACACCAGCAGCAGGAACACGGGTGCATCAACCATGTGTGGAAAAAGCCTTTTCTTTTCCTTTCTTCTTTTTGAGTTAGAGTCTCACTCTGCACAGTTGGTATGACTTCCAGGGCTCAGGTGATCCTTCCCCCTCAGCCTCCCGAGTAGCTGGGACTCCAGGTGCAATCCACCACACTTGGCTAATTTTTTAATTTTTGGTAGAGATGAGGTCTTGCTATGTTGCCCAGGCTGGTCTTGAACTCC
>NW_007246514.1:461209-520482 GCF_000164805.1 Carlito syrichta
CAAGCAACGCCCCCCCCCCCACCCGCCTCAGCCCTCCCAGAGTGCTAGGATTATAGGCATGAGCCACTGTACCCGGTCAGAAAGTGCTTTTTAAAAAGAGCTTGTGCACAATGGCTGTCAATGGTTGCTATTAATTATGAAGGGATTTTACCTTCATTAGAGAAGGCCCAGTAGGGTCTCCCTTTATAATAGGTAAGGGTAATTCAAGTTTTTCTTAATAAACAAAAACAGCCATGGACTGTGGCCACTCATTTAAATGAATGAGTTACTAACCAGAAGAGCATTTCCCAAAGTGTGTTCCACGTGGTTGTGTTTCTGAGGAGGGCGGGGCTCAGGCAGGTCAGGGAGATGCTTTCTTGGAGGGGCCATGCACGTCTGCACAGGGAAGCCTCCGAGCAGGCGCAGAGCAAAGGGGCCTGAACGTCTAACTTGGTAACTCCTCCTCTCGGGAAAATCCCTTCATGGGGCCTGACCCTCTGACAGCACCATCTCCCATTTTCTTTCTGGTGGGAAACAGACGGGTTTAGCAGACATGTAGCAGACACTATATCCCACTGGTCAATGGCACAAGGATCTCGGCGCTTCTACCTGGAAAGTGGGCCCAAATCTGCCACAAGACAAGGGGAGAGTCCTTGTTCAAAGTTCCCTATGTTCAGAAATCATGTTTGCTTGCTTTCGATGCTTCCTTTTTTTTTGAGTTGAGGTCTATCTCTGTCACCAGGCTAGAGGGCAGTGGCATGATCATGGCTCATCACAGTCTGGACCTCTTGGGTTCAAGAGATCCTTCTGCCTTAGCCTCTTGAGTAGCTGGGACTACAGGTGTGCACCACCATGCCTAGTTAATTTTTTTTGATTTTTGTAGAGGCGTGGTCTCACTATGTTGCCCAGGCTGGTCTCGAACTCCTGGGCTCAAGCAATTCTCCTGCCTCAGCCTCCCAAAGTGCTGGGATTACAGGCACACGCCACTGTGCCCAGTTTGCTTTCCACACTTCTATACAAGAATCAGAAGACTCACCGGAGTGTAAGCGAGGAAGAAGAGTGCTGTGGCTGGACGTTCCATCAGCCACTAACGGGGTGGGGATACCCCTCTGAATCCACCCTGGGGGCAGTGTCTGGGTGGCCCGCAGAGACCGGATGACAGGTGGTACGGGGGTTCTCTGCTCAGTCACTGTGGGCAGGATACCAGCTCGAAGGCCCAGAGCTGTCCACATCCCTGAGCCCGCTCTCCCTCCTAAAGCAGCAGGAGCCAGTGGGTCCAGTGGGGTCCTTCTGGGGCTTCACTTGATTGAAGCACAAGGCTTTTGAGGGCCCCTCCACCAGCCTTGTCTCCAGAGCCCTGATGTTCATCTCACCAGGGTCCAAAGGAACTGAAGCCTGTATGGCCAAGGCACGGCTCCAAGAAGGGAGGCAGACATGACTCCCCCAAGGTCAAAAACTCCAGCCACCGCCCCGACCCCACAGGAGGCAGCATCCGAGGGGACAGCAGGCTCCTGTGCCCTTCCTGAGGTCTCCCCAGCTCACCCGGGGGCTCAGGGCAGGGGTCCCAGATACCACCTCCTCACATTAAGTGGGCCCACTCCATTAGGGACTGCTTCCTTCCAAGCAAACCAAAGCCACTTGAAAGCCTTAAGAAAACGCCAAAGCCAAACGACTTTGATACACTCAGATATGACAGGGCTCAGGGGAACCCTCTGGTTTTCAGAAAACTTCTGTTCCCTACGACATGTTTTCTTATTCATTTTAACCACATCAAGAAATCCCCCCAAGACATTCCACTTTCTCAGCGAGGAAGTTACAAAAGAGAACGGGAAAGGGCTCGTTTTCACAAGTAAGATGAAATGCTTTAATGTTTTATTCATGCAAAGTGAAAGCCCCTTTCCTTGGCGGCATTACAAATTGAATTTGCTCTTGTAAATTGCTGTTAAAAAAAAAAAAAGAAATCAAAAGCAAAGGAAATTAAAAAAAATAGAAAAAAATTTAAAAAAAGCAAAAGTACAAAGGCCCCTTTTTCCAGAGAATGAGAACCTGGGGCCGATGGGGAGAAACAGAACTATTCCCCACAAACAGATTTTAAAATTTCCTGCTTCCAAAAGTGCCTCTCTGGTGGAAGCCTCCCACCACCCCACAGTCTCCCTGACAGCCTGTGTGAACCCCTGAGTGCATTTCTAAATTACACTAATCTGCTAACATTCAGTGAGAATAAAAAATGATTGACTGATTGATTTACATTTTAATAGGACTTAGAGTACAGAAATAAAGAATGACAGTTTTTTTTTGGGGGGGGCGGTTTGAGACAAGGTCTCACTGTTGTAGGGGCCGGAGTGCAGTGGCACGATCACAGCTCATGGCAGCCTCCAACTCCTGGGCTCAAGCGATCCTCCTGACCCAGCCTCCCAAGTGGCTGGGACTACAGGCACGTGCTGCCATGCCTGGTTAATTTTTTTATTTTTTATTCTGTAGACACGAGATCTTGCTTTGCTGCCCTGGCTGGTGTCAAACTCCTAGTTTCAAGCGATCCTCCTGCCTCAGCCTCTCCCAATGTGCTGGGATTATAGGTGTGTGCCACCGCGTCCAGTTAAGAAGTGATTTAAAAAGATGAGTAAGCCGGGCTCAGTGGCTCAGACTGTAATCCCACACCTTTGGGAGGCTGAGGTGAGTGGATTGCCTAAACCCGCGGGTTCGAGATGCGCCTGGGCAGCGAGACCTCATCTCTACAATAAATCAAAAAATCAGCCGGGCGTGGTAGTGCATGCCTGTAATTCTGGCTACTTGGAAGGCTGAGGCAGAAGGATTGCCGGAGCCCAGCAGGTTGAGGCTGTGGTGACTGGGAGCGGCCACTGCACTCCAGTCTGGGCAACAGAGTGAGACTCCAACTCAAAAAAAAAACAACAAAAAACATGAGTAATCCAGCCCAAGGTTCAGAACATAACCAAGGCAGTGTTACCCAATTTATGCTGATTTCACTGGGGGCAGGCCCTCTCTGCTTTGCAGGACAACTGAACTCATCAGTGTCTGCAACAGACTCTTATTGGCTACATCACATGACCCACCGTCCTTGAAGCCTTCCTGAAGCCTGACTCCTCCCCCACCCCATCTTTGAAAGGAGGCCATGCAATTAATTAGCTGCATTCGCTAGAATATGCTCAAAGACAAGGAGCTAATACCCATTGGGCATTTGCTGAATCTGCATCGTTAAGCCAATGACTATATATATACACACATATACGCACATGTGAGTGGTCCTTACTGGGACCCCTGTTTCACAGACAGAAGAAACTGAGGCCCAGAGAGCTTCAATGATTCAAACCAGAGTTTGAATCCATCTTTTCCCTCCAGATACTCTGTGCTTGGCCTCACTTTAAAGAGTTGGGGTGAGGTGAAAACCTCTTCAAAAAAAATCCACGGACAACCTAAACTTAGGAAGACCCAGCCTCATTTAGTTGTGCGTGTATGTAACGATCTTGACTGCTGCCTTAAAAGCTTGGAGGACAGGGCTAGGTGCAGTGGCTCATGCCTAAGATCCCAGTACTTTGGGAGGCTGAGGTGGAAGGATGGCTTGAGTCTAGGTGTTCAAGACCAGCTGAGGCAGTGTAGTGAGAATTTGTATCTCCAAAAAGCAAAACATTAGGTGGGGGGGGGGGTGACACATCTGTAGTCCCAGCTACTTGGAGGCTGAGGTGGGAGGATCGCCTGAGCCCAGGAGGTTGAGGCTGTGGTGAGCTACGATTGTGCCACTAAACTCCAGTCTGGGTGACAGAGCCAGACCCCAGCTCAAATCCCAGGCGACACAGAGTCGGCTGTCTCCAACTTGTGCTGCCCCTCCTGGTCATACTAGGTTTTATTGGGTCACATGGTCCTCTATAGTGGGGAGTTCACCTTGGCTTATCACAGCTTCTGTCGATCAAGGCTGGGCTTTAGTGCATTTGATTCAACTCCAAGTCCAAAAGGAAGGAAGGCGGGTGAGGAGTCATCAAAGAACAAGCGTTTGTGCCAGAACCAGACTGTCCTCTGAATGCTGATGGGATTATCTCACCTGGAAGCTTGTTAGATCCTCCTGCCTCAGCCTCCCAAAGAGCTGGGATTTTCACACACTCTTGCAATGTTCCTGTCCATTTCAACAAAGCCATAACCAATCGACCTACAGCTTGCCCCAAGGATTGGGATATCCTCCAGTGTCTTGGGGATTAACAAAGACTGATCATAATTTAAGAACTGACTACATCTAAAGTAGCCCAATTTACTTAACAATGGCCTGCAAGTGTGAAGTCTGTGACCATCGAGACATTAATAGCTAGAAAATACACTTGAAGATCTGAATGTCCTTGTTCTGAGTCATCCTGGAGAACAGAAAATTCCCGACACATCTAGAAAGCGTTTCTTATAAATAACACATTTTCAGAAGAAATTCAGAAAAATGCACATCGAATGGGTTGTTGATATGATGAGACCTTTCACATGTTAAAAAAGTCTGGTCAAGCCCAAACCCCCCAAATTCCCAATAATCATGACTGAGTGACCTAAGGCCTGGGATTCAAGGCTGTCTGACGTCTCTCTCAAGCAAGTCTTCAATGAAGACACAACGGCAGGAGGGTCTGAAGTGGCTGAGATTCAATGGAATTAATTTTTAAAAGAGAAAAAAAGGAGTTCAGGCTGTGGGAACTGAGCTGAGGATGGTTAGTTAGGCAGGTTCTCAGGCAGGTCAAATTCAGAACAGGATCGGCGTTCAGGCATCTCTCTCATCTGCACACGACCTTCTCCGGTCAACCAGGCAGATCAGACCTGACCCCCCTGTGGGGGGAAATGTGGGTCTATCAGCATGGCAAAACCCAGAAACAGCAGGGAATCACCCCAAAATAGACACAGTGTTCAAAGAAAAGCCCAAATCCAGTTAGACAGGAACTTCCACTATTTAGAAGATCCTTTTGATCTTAGAAGGTGAAGAGATGTTCATCAACACTCATGATCAGATACTTCCAGCACCTACCCTCTTAATTCAGGGTTTGCTTAACCATCAGTGTAAAATTATATAAAGCTTAGGGCCAAAGGCAAGCCCATGCCCTTTTTGCGAAGGAACCCATGTCTTCCTTTAGTATACCCCTTGTGTTTCTGATACATTCTTTCTTAAACTATACAGTAAGTCCCCTACATACGAATCCTCAAGTTACAAACTTTAATGATGCACACCTGCATTTTTTTGAGTAATATTTCTCTCCACCGTGTCAGTCCAGACTGTTAAATACATACAGTACTATATAGCTGACTGTGTTAATTGGGTACCTAGGCTAATTTGGTTGGACTGAAAACAAATTGGACTTATGAACATGTTCTTGGAAGGGAACTCGTTCATATGTTGGGGATGTCCTATACTTTGGATTTGTTCTGAAATTCTTTCCTGTGGTGAGGTCAAAGAACCCATGGAGCAATACGCACACCCTGACCAGCACCAGTCAGGAGGAAAAATATGCAGAACTCAGAGGCATGACCCAGAGTCGACAAAAGGCTTGAGGTACAGGCACCAGGAAGGGAAGTCACTTGAGGGCTCAAGAGCCAGGGCTCTTTCCATTTCTAAAGAGCACAGCCAGGCTTCCCATCAGCAAGCAGCACTGGGTGTGAGCAACTCGGGGGATAGGAGGGACACGGCCCTGGTACTCACCGGCCATTGTCGCGGCCCACGCCCCACACGCGGATGCTGGCGATGGGCTGGGAGTGCAGCACACTGCGGTCCATGGGGTCCAGCAGGCTGAGCGTGTCGTTCTCCAGGACCAGGTACATGTCTTTCCCCTGGAAGAACAGAAAGCATGGTCTGCTCCTGTGGGCACCACACCTCACCAGGCGTGGCCAGCCGGGATGTCATGGGGACGCTCAAGGGGGAGCTGCCTTCTGGGTCTGTCATTTGTTTTCCAAAGAGAGAAACATCTTTCCTGGTGGGAAATCATCATCACTTTCCACATGCCCCTCACATGCCCAACTTCTCTTTCCCATTCTGAGTTCTCAGAATGTGTCACAAGTCGGCTCTTTTAATTATTTATACTTCTGAGTCTTTTTTTTTTTTTTGAGTCAGGGTCTCACTCTGTTGCCCAGGCTGGAGGGCAGTGGCATGATCATAGCTCACTGCAGCCTCAACTTCCTGGGCTCAGGTAATCCTTCCACCTCAGCTTCCCAAAAAGCCAGGACCACCACACCTGGCTAATTTTTTTATTTACTGTAGAGATAATCATTTTGCCCAGGTTATCAAACTCTTGGGATCAGGCAATCCTCCTGCCATATCCTCCCGAGAAGCTGGGACTACAGGCATGCACCACCATGCCCTTTTAATTCTTTTTGTATATTTTGTAGAGACAAGGCCTCACTATGTTGCCCTGGCTGGTCTCAAACTCCTAGACTCAAGCAATCCTCCTGCCTCAGTCTCCCAAAATGCTGGGATTACAAGCATGAACCACTGCATCCAGTCGTGGTGACTTTACTTAGAAGGAAATTCTTCTAGCTCTGCTGCCTTGCCTGGGATCGAAGAGTCTGGTCAGGATATAACTCGGTCCTACTTTAAGGTAGACAGACTCCACCATGGAAGGGCTTGGGAACCTACTTCTCATTGTGACACTGGCTTAGAAGAAAACACAAGTGGTGTTCCAAATGGCCCACTCAAAAGGCAAACTTTTGGGAGCCGGTCCACGGTCAGCCTGAGCGTTAGGGATCCAGGCAGGCTGCAGACCCTGAGAACACTAGGATGAGTTCAGGAGCTGAAGGCCCATTCCCTCTTTCCTTCTTTGCTGTATGGCATGTTCCACTAGCAGGGACTTTGATGATCTAAGCATGAAGCTCTGAGAGTACGACAGGCATGGCTTACTTTAGGAGTCCATCGTTCCCGTTTCTCACAGACTGCGGTTTCGGCTTTAAACTTAACATAATTCAAACTCAGGTCACATTTGGGAGCCTTATATATGATACAAGCTTCTTTATAAGATTTAAAAGTATATTTGTAGAATTAGTATATACATGTAAAGTGCTGTTTCAACTTTAATAATATAGATAATTATTTAGGGTTACCAGAAATGGCCCAGCATGAAAGGTGGTCACATTCGAGGGCCCAGCACGTACTTTGGACTGGGCTGCATTCTTTAGGAATTGGTTTGGGCTATAATTAAGAGTTTCTATAGTGTAGGTAGAATTAGCATAAAATAGAGAGGAATTGAGATTTAGGTTGGTCATTAGGTGCTGTGTATGCATAAGTTTTAAAAGTTACTGATTATTAGAATATTATGATATTAGAATTGTTGTATTGCTTTTGAGAAATATTAACCAAGCATGAGGAACAGTGAGATAGTTTTGGGATCCTCCTCCCTCATGCTTGGGGAAACACCTGGTGGGTGGGGGACGCCCCTCATCCACCTGGCTCTATGTTCATGTAAATGTCTTATGATTTAATTGGGATTGCCCTTTCTCTTACTCCAGGAAACACCTGGTGGGTGAGGGATGCCCCTCATTCACCTGGCTTTGTGTTCATGTAGAAGTTTTGTGATTTAATTGGGATTGTTCTTCCTCGTGCCTGAGGAAACACCTGGTGGGTGGGGGGACGCCCCCTCCTGCGCCTGGCTTTGTGTTCACGTGAAAGACTTGTGAGACTGTCTGTGTAAAATTTGGGGGCAAATATCCGCTGTAAGTTCCAATAAATGGCTTCTGCTCAATCCGTTGAACAGTTGTCCACTTTCTTTCTTTCTCTTTCTTTCTCTTTATATCTATCCCTCCTACAGAATCGGCTTCTGCACTAGACAGAGTTCAGTCTCTTTCTTTCTCTTTATTTCTCCAGAATAATCACCGATGCCACCCCACCTTCCAGGGACCCTCTAAAAATCTCTGTGGGGGCTGGCCCCCCACAGCAAACCTTCTTCCCAGTGCTCTGTGAGCTGGGGACAGATGGAGTGGAGGGACCCGCGTACAAGTGCTATTCTAAGATGCTCCCACTATGCCTGTCCTGCCAGTCCAGAGCAAGGGAGGACCGCAGCGTCTCCTGTTGGGCGTGATTTTTATTCAAAGTTGATGCTTGTACTTAATACTTCGCTTTCTGAAATTATCTCAATTAACATTTCAAGAGGGAGTCACATGGTTAAAGTGAGAAAGGTTACATGAGGGGGATCCAAAAATAACCAGAATTTATTTAGAAAAAATTGTGCTTATTCTTACTTCTTTTTTTTTTGAGTTGGAGTCTCACTCTGTTGCCCAGACCTGAGTGCTGTGGCATGCTCACTGCCACCCCAACATTGACCTACTGGGCTCTGGCGAGCCTTCTACCTCAGCCTTCCAAGTAGCTAAATTATAGGTACGCGCTACCATGCTCGGCTATTTTTTTATTTTATTTTTTTGAAGAGACGAGATCTTGCCAAGCTGCCAGGGCTGGTCTCGAACCGACGGGCTCAGGTGATCCACTTGCCTTGGCCTCTTAAAGTGCTGGGATTACAGGCTGAGCCACCGAGCCTAGCATTCTTACATATTTAAACTTCAGTCACCTTCGAAGCACTCTCTGTGCAATACAAAATACAATAAAACGCCCATTGAGATGCTTTTTCCACTGATCAAAACAGTTTTTAAACTCGTCAATTTTGATGTCTTTCAGTGCTTCTGCTGTTTTTTATTTCACCTCTTCCACATCAGCAAAGCGTTTCCCTTTGAGGGCCTTTTTCAACCGGAGAAACAAAAAAGTCACTCAGGGCGAACTCGAGTGAATGTTGGGGGAGGCATGGAGGTCATGCCATTTTTGTCAAAAACTGCTGAACATTCAGCACGGTGTGGGCAGGTGGGTTCGTACATCATCTATGATGAAATGGGCAAATGCATTGAAAGAATTTCCCCTCCCCACCAAAAAATTCACTGAAGCAGTGTCTCACAACAACGCTAGCTGGTACACGGATGCCAATGGGTTCCTAGAACACTTACCTAGAGGGGGAAGCCTGTACTACAAGGAGCCTGCCCTCCAAAAGATAATTCCGTTTTTATGGATCCCTCTCATATAGGTATCAATCCCAGCATTCATGGATAATGCTTTCAGGCTGTGAACAAAGTGTGTCATCAAAGGATGCTCTATCAGCATCTGGCGCGGAGGCACCAACGTGTACGTGTGTACGTGTGTAAGCAAAGTCATCTTCCCCTTTGAGGAGAGGGGTCTTCTTCCCGGAAGCCTGTCCTTACAGACTGGCACACCCAACTCTGCATGCACATTTAGGGGGTTCTGGGTCTGTAAAGTTCACTCCCGGATCCCCGGGGCTTTGAGAATAGAGACCAAGAAACATCTTCTCCCAGAGCTCTGATCCTTGCTGGGACCTGGCCATGGCAAGAGGTCCGTGCCATGGGGCAACCGTGTCTACACTTCCTGCCTTTCGGTAAAAGACACCACAGAGCCCCCAGGGCTGAGTCTCCCCGAGTGGCAGGGTTTCATGAGATGGGAACAAGCCACTCCTCCTTCCACGAGCCACTCACCTCTCCCCAGATGCCCACGGTGTCCCGGATGTCGTTCTTGCAGTAGGACAGCTGCCGGATGCAGTTGTTGACAGCGACGCTGCTCTTTCCAGGGGCCAGGTCCTCCTCGGCCATCTCCACCCAACCCAGTGAGCGCACTGCAAAGCACTGGAAGACAGGGTGGGGGAGAAGGAGTCACTCGCTCAGTCGCTTCAGGGACTACCCCCATCCTCAGGCAGCTGCAAGGTCCTGGCCCCCACGCACCTTCAATTGCCTCATCACGTCAAATGCCTGATTCAACTAACAAATTTGGTGCGTCCTACTGCTGGGAAATGAAATTATAATTGTTTTTTGCTATTTTTTTTTTTTTTTTGAGTTGGAATCTCACTCGGTCGCCCAGACTGGAGTGCAGTGGTTGCTCCCGGCCACCATAGCCTCGACCTGCTGGGCTCCGGCGATCCTTCTGCCTCAGCCTTCCGAGTAGCTGGAATTACAGGCATGCACTACCATGCCCGACTGATTTTTTAATTTATTGTAGAGATGAGGTCTCGCTGCCCAGGCGGGTCTCGAACCCGTGGGCTCAGGCAATCCTCTCACCTCAGCCTCCCAAAGGCGTGGGATTACAGACCGAGCCACCGAGCCTGGCTTGTTTTTTGCTATTTAAAAACATGCAGGGATGCCTATCTCCTTGCCCAATTTGTATAGGTGTGTTTGGGTTTTCATACCAGAAGTATAATTCTAGGGCTAATGGTACACACATCCCTAAGCTCCTGTGAACTATCACAAGGCAGTTTTGTGTTTAAACACTAAGAAATGCAACCCCATGAGATCTGTTACTTGTTAAGTGCCTAGAAAATAGGAGAGAAAGAATGAAATGCATGTTAGGCACTTGTTTCTGATAACATCTAAGTGAAATGTTTTCTCTAACACCCAGAAAGGGAGGAAGGGGGGGTGCACTCTTGGTAACACAGAGGTCTTGATCCTGTAGCAATCCTGAAACGCTTGGAGAATTGACTGACTTGCAAGAGACCTCAAGATATAAATACCATGTATTCTTTTATCACCTGGAGATGTTTCATTTGAAATCACGTCTCTTAATTTCTTCTTCTTCTTCTTTTTTTACTTGAAGTCTCACTGTTGCCCAGACTGGAGTGTAGCAACACGATCACAGCTCACCACAGCCTCGACCTCCTGGGTTCAGGCAATCCTGCTGCCTCAGCCTCCCAAGTAATCTGGGACTACAAGTGCATGCCACCATGCTAGGTTAAGTTTTGGGGGGGGGGGGTTTGTTTGTTTTTAAAAATATTTTTGTAGAGACAGGGTCTCACTATGTTGTCTAGGCTGATCTCGAACTCCTGCACTCAAGCAATCCTCTCACCTTGACCTCCCAAAGTGCTGAGATTACAGGTGTGAGCCACCATGCCTGGCCCATTTGTTCTTCTTTTTAAAAGTTCTATGATTTAATTTTGTCTTTTAATTTAAAAATCATCCAGGTGCACTGGATCATGCCTGTAATCCGAGTGGATTAGGAGGCTGAGGCAGGAGAATCGTTTGAGGCCAAGAGTTTGAAAACAACCTGGATAACATAGCAAGACCTTGTCTCTACAGAGAAATTTTTTAAAAAAGTCAGGTGTGGTGGTGCATGTCTGTATTCCTAGCTACTCAGGAGGCCAAGACAGGAGGATTGCTTGAGCTCAGGAGGTCAAGGCTATAGTGAGCCATTATCATGCCACTGCACTCCAGTCTGGATGGCAGAGTGAGACCCTGACTCAAAAAAAAGAAAAAAAAGAGAAATCACAGTACATGTGACAGTGGCTTAGCTCCAGCACCTACCTTGCTACTGATCACCAGGATGGCTCGGTGGCCTCGACTGGGGTCCCTTACTCCTCCCTGCATCCTAAGCCCCTCCTGCCTCCCTGGTCCCACCTGAGCTGCCCATGGGTTGCAGAGACCCCCTTCCCAGGTTAGGAAGGGCAGACACAAGGTCTCTCTTCCCCTGGAACCAACAGACTGGTGCTCAAGAGACATCTTGCAAAGTCTCCAAAAGAAGCTTCCTAATGAAAGGAAGAAATGCAGCAATGTGTCCTAGGGACCCCAGTCAGCCCAATTCAACTCTCCCCATCCCAGTCAGACCGGGCATGTCCACCCTGAGCTGCTGATCATACCTTCTTGGGAAAAAAACCCACCAAAAGACCCAAGATAGAAACAGCCCATGGATGCACACGGTATGCTGACCTCGCAACCTGGAGAAGGCCAGTGACCCCTGAGGTGGCTGCCCCAATCGTGACCATGCGACCTTTCATAAATAAGCCCCAGAGAGAAGGCCATTCCTGTGATGGCCACAGAAGCCATGCAGGACTCTGACCCTCGGGGAAGGCGCTGCCATGTGGACACACTGCAGGGAAGCCATCTGACACACTGGGAGCTGCCCGGGTGCCAACCTGGCTCTGGCCAATTCAGGGTTCGCATGTCCTGGCTGCCTCCCTGTCCCTCCAGCTCCCCTCCATCAGCTCAGACCCAAATCTGTCTCCAGGTGGATGTGCTGACGTGCCACAGAGCATGCCACCAAATATCCATCAAAGCCCACAGCGTCAGCCAGGAGCAGTGGCTCATTCCTGTAATCCCAGTACTTGGAGAGGTGGAGGCAAGAGGATTGTCTAAGCCCAGAAGTTCGAGACCAGCTGGGCAACTTGGCGAGACCTCGTCTCTTCAATGAAAAAAAAAAATTAGCCGGGCGTAGTGGTATGCGCCTGTAGTTCCAGCTACTTGGGAGGCTAAGGTGGAAGGATTGCCTGAGCCCAGCAGGTAGAGGCTGTGGTAGCCATGAGCTTGCCACTGTACTCCAGCCTGGGTGACAGATTGAGACTGTGACTCAAAAAAAAAAAAAGACAAAATAAATAAAAACTCCACAGTGTCAGGAACTGAGTCCCTAAGTACCCATCCCTGCTATGTCCCCAGGAAGCACTGAGCACCCTCCAACCTCTCTCCTGTGTTGGATCCCAACACACACTCTGTTCAGTAGAGTCACAACATCTCACCGACTCCCCCAGCTTGCCATGTCAACCTTGTCACCCACCACCACTGAAATGTCAATCATTCGCCCAGTTCACACTCACCTCGTCCCTCTGCTGTCAACACTGACTGCACCCATTTCACAGAGGAGGAGCTGAGCAGAGCATGAAGCAGCTCAGCGGTGGTCCTGGCATCCGAACTCAGGCACTCTTACCCTCCTGGCTGCAAGACTCTGGGATTTTCCTGGAGGGACAGTCAGGTGGGGCTGGGCCCACAAAGAAGGCTCCAGAGATAGCCAGCGAGCTCAAGAGTGGGGCCAGCCTGGATCTTGAGCTCGGCTCTGAGGTGCAAGGACTGTGAGCACGGGCAAGGCTTTTATTCCATTCCAAGTTTTTTCATTTGTAAAAATGGGAGTAGAAATCATCGTGACCTTGGAGGGTTTTCATGAGGAGGAAACATTCTAATTTAGGAAGAGAACTAGGCACAGAAAAACACTTGCAGAGCATTTGTTGAACGAATGAGCAAATGCACACAGTGCTGCGTAAATCCTACACGGAGTCTTCAAAGGGGAAAAATAAAAGGGAGGTGTGTCATTAGGGTGACCACACGTCCCCATTCTCCCCACGATAGCTCTTCCGTGTGCAAAATTATTATTATCATTATTTCTTTCTGAGTTCTTACTCTGTCACCTAGGGGGAATGCAGTGGCATGATCATGGCTCTCTGCAGCCTCGAACTCCTGGGCTCAGGTAATCCTCCCACCTCAGCCTCCTGAGTAACAGGGAGTATAGGCACAAGCCACTAAACCCAGTGCTAAATTTTTTTTTAGAGATGGAGTCTTGCTCCGTTTCCCAGGCTGGTCTCAAACTCCTGGCCTCAAGTGATCCTCCCACCCTGGCCTCCCAAAGCACTGGGATTACAGGCATGAGCCACCAGGCACAGCTCAGTGTGCAAAATGATAAAGAGCAGGTCCTTTTATCCTCAAAAGTGTCCCAGTTAGACAATACATTGTGGAATCACCTAGTCAAAATTCTA
This sequence comes from Carlito syrichta, assembly GCF_000164805.1. Classification (NCBI taxonomy): domain Eukaryota; kingdom Metazoa; phylum Chordata; class Mammalia; order Primates; family Tarsiidae; genus Carlito; species Carlito syrichta. Next base: position 474,703 of record NW_007246514.1, read on the forward strand.
GTGAACTTGGCCTCCGGCATGGAAACTTGGACAAGGGAATGGTGCTCTGCCCACTTGGAAACTGGTTTCTAGATCAGCAGACGCTGCCATAGGCCGAGCACCACAGTGATCTTGACACCAGTCCTCCTGTGGATGGTCACCTACACTTAAGGCAAAGGCAGAAACCTGCTTTCCCACCGTCTTCAGCTGCCTGCCACAGAATCCCACAACCTATGGGCACTCCCTCCCAGAAGGAAGGTGAAAGAGAACTCTGCCTGCTTCCTGTTCCTTGAGTCCATGAATACATGGATTTCAACCTGAACTAAAAATCAAGAGTCTCACTCTTAGCTGAGAAATGCAAATCACCCAACCTCACCACAGCACACGAAGAATTTCATTTTGTGACTGGGCACAGTGGCTCACGCCTGTAATTCCAGCACTTTGGGAGGCCGAAGTGAAAGGACTGCCTGAGCCCAGGAGCTCAAGACAGCCTGGACAACATGGCAAGATCTCATTTCTACAAAAAAATTTAAAAAGTAGCCAGGCATAGTGGCGTGCACCTGTAGTCCCAGCTACAGGGGAAGCTGAGGCAGAAGGACCGTCTGAGCCTAGGAGGTTGAAGCTGTAGTAGCCATGATCGTGCCACTGCACTGTAGCCTGCAACAATAGAGTGAGACTCTGACTCAAAAAAAAAATCATTTTGTCATGCTGATAAAAAGAACATTCAAGCCTGAGCTGTTATTATAATGAGTTTATTTGACATAATGTTCCTTGTGCAATCCTGCTGCTGTTTTAATTTGGGTTCTGATTGGAGAAGTTTTGCCACCACTCCACGTGGCCAGGGTAAAAGGAAGCAGGTGTGTGTGGAACCCTGAACAGCCCAGGTACCTCCCTGGGCATCTTCCCAAGGTTGGGACCCTCAGAGATCACCTGTACTGTTCGGTGCTGCCCCCTTGTGGCCAGCACGGTTTATAACCATCACCGCTTTCCCTCAAGTGATGCTCTGGTCAGCTCTGAGAATAAAGGTTCGCGACATGGGACACGTTTGAAATAGTTCATCAAGTCACCTGCCTAAAAAAACTGTGATAAAAAATGCATAACATAAGATTCACCCTCTTAACCATTGTTATTCATTTAGTTTTTATTTTTTAGAGATGGGGGGGTCTCCCTATATGGCCCAGGCTGGACTTGAACTGCTGGTCTCAAGTTATCCTCCCACCTCAGCCTCCCAAAGTGCTGAGATTACAGGCGTGAGCCACTGCGCCCAGCTCTCACCTACCTTTTATTATCATCATCATCATTATTATTGTGAGTAAAGGGTATGTTATTGGGGGAATTTACAGACATAAGTGTGGGCGTGGGTGGTAGCAAGATCGGTTGACCTTTGCCCTGCTGTCCCCCAGACTTGGGACTCATTTTCAATGCATCACAGCCTACAGTTGGTGTGGTTATACCAAAGTTGATGTGTTTTTACACTAAGACGTAAATAAAGTAGGAATTGGAGGCACTCCTGGGACCAGGCTGACCAGAAGGCAACATGGGGGACCAACCTCCAAGATGGAGTCACTTCTGTCTCCATGCTCCACCCTCCAATCAGTTCTTCACGTTTTTGGGGGTTTTTTTTGAGTCAGGGTCTCACTCAGTTGCCCAGGCTGTCTCACCCAGGATCTCTCTCAGCTGCCCAGTTGCAGTGGCACAATCATGGCTCACCACAGCCTTGGCTTCCTGGGCTCAGGCAATTCTTCCACCTCAGCCTCCTGAGTAGCTGGGACTAGAGGTGTGTGCTACCAAGTCTGGCTAATTTTTTGATTTATTTTGTAGAGATGAGGTCTTGCTATGTTGCCCAGGCTGGTCTCGAACTCCTGGGCTCCTGCTCTGGCCTCCTAAAGTGCTAGGATGACAGGTGTGAGCCACCGTCTCCAGCAATAACTATACTTTGATTGAAAGTCATTCCTCAATAGCTCTTATCCAAAAGGGCAGAAAGAGTACTGCTTCAGGGTTTGATGTCATCAGGTGGATCGGGGTTCAAGGCACAGTTTTGCTACTTCCAAACTGGTACCAGGAAGATCCAAATGAGAGAGCAGGTAGTTAGACACTGGTTAGACACAGACACAGGAAGTCTCTCAAGAGGAGTAATATCTGCAGGAATGTTCCTGCACTGCCCGTTACGTCAGGAGCAATCGAAAATGGGGTTAACGAACATCTTAAGTCAGGATGTTTTGTTCAAAGGAACTTTTCCCCATTTGGACATGGGCGCAATAGCTTAACTACATGTCCTAACTTGACCTTAGCTTATTTATTTATTTTTTTTGAATTGGAGTCTCGCTCTGTCACCCAGACTGGAGTGCAGTGGCCGCTCCTGGCCACCACAGCCTCGACCTGCTGGGCTCCGGCGATCCTTCCGCCTCTGCCTTCCGAGTAGCCGGAACTACAGGCGCACGCTACCACACCCGGCTCATTTTTTATTTATTGTAGAGATGAGGTCTCGTCAAGTTGCCCAGGTGGGTCTCGAACCCGCGGGCTCAGGCATACTCACCTCAGCCTCCCAAGGTGCGGGATTACAGGCTGAGCCACCGAGCCTGGCGACCTGAGCTTATTATAATATCGCTAGCATGACATCAGCATTGAGACTTTGCCTCCCAGTCACGGGCTTTTCTGTAGCACTCATGGGTAATAATCAAGATGGAGTAACTCTGGCCAAGGGCACGCATGTGTAGTAGAGACTGGAATGAGGAAATAGCTAGGAGGTTGGGAGGCAGGTAAGATACAAATGACAATGCCCCTAGAAAGGAAAGAGAAAAAGCCAGAACACTCCCCCACTGCCCATAACCCATCTGGAGCCCCCTTCTTCTTGAGAGCTTTCTGTTGCTTAATAAACTTCTTTCACTCATCCTGGTGTCCGTGTTAATTTTCTGGGTCGTGAGAGAAGAACTTGGGAATCGAAGCTGACAGCGCAGCTGGAAATTCCTGCAACACAAGTCTGCTGAAACGTATCCAGAATCGAGTACACATGCAGATTAAGAAAGGAGGGTTGGGTCTTCCAAGGCTGCGTGAACACAGAGGATGACAGGTCCTCCCTAACAGCCTCGATCAGTTCTTGGACACGGTGACTTGAAGCAAAAGTCAGCAGATGTCCTCGAAGAACATTGTTGCATTTAACTTCCATCACGTGTTTCATTACAATGTGGGTGAGAAAGAGAATTGGGTTCGTTATATGTCGTTTTGCTTAAAATTACAGTTTATAGGAATTTATCAACAATGTGTGTTATTATTATTATTATTATTATTATTATTGAGTCACAGTCTCACTCCGCCTCTCAGGCTGGAAAGCAGTAACATGGTGACAGCTTACCACAGCTTCGACCTGCTGGGCTCAGGCGATCCTTCTACCTCAGCCTACCGAGTAGCTAGGACTACAGGCATGTGCCACTGTGCCCAGCTAATTCTTTTATTTTTTGTAGAGATGGAATTTTGCTATGTTGCCCAGTTGGTTACAAACTCCTGACCTCCAGCAATTGTCCCACGTCAGCCTCCCAAAGTTTTGGGGTTACAGGCATCATCCACTGTGCCTGGCCTGACCTGACCAAGTCTTTTGACGGTCAAGTTCCACTGAGACACAAACAGCCAGTAAGCAAAGGGCTATGACCCAAAATGACCTTCACAGGGTACAGTCTAGAAACACGTAGGCTTCTCGAGATTCAAAGCAGCTTCCGTGGATGCCATGACAGGTAAGCCTCCGGCACAAGGGTGCCTGTAGTCAACATAGGTAGGAGCATGGAACATTGTCATCACCATAGAATGAGGCTTTGTTCTTGGCTTTTTGGAAATACTGACATGCCTCCCAAATCTAGGGTGGCAGTGGGTGGTTGTGGAGGGGCGTCCCTGGTGGGAAGCCTGGTCCTTTTCCACCCGGCCGATATGAGAAGTCAGCCGATGAATCATTAAGCACGGTTGGGACTTCGGTGGCCAGGGGGACCCCAAGAGCATGTCTACCCTGGCCCAGTGAGTACTGCAGCTGTTCCCGTCGTTGCCCAAGGACCGTCAACAACACGAGGAGCACTCGGGCAGCAAACAAGGTGCAGGCAGGCCCCAGGGAGCCCGGCCCACCTGGTCAGCGCCCCCACAGGCCCTCTTCCTGCTTTTCAGAGCGAGACAACATGCCGGGAGGAGCTCGCCCTCGCTAACCTCAAGGCCCTTCTACAGGGAGGACAGCTGACCCCACGAAGCCCACAGCGCCAGGCTCTGGGGCTGAGCCATTGTGGACCCATGCACTGGACAGCCCTCTCGGCCCGCCCGCTGGCCCCCTACTGGCAGGTCCTTTCATGGAGGATCCATCCTCTTAACCATTGTTATTTATTTAATTTCTATTTGTTTTTTAGAGATGGGGGGGTCTCACTAAATTGCCCAGGCTGGTCTTGAACTGCTGGCTTCAAGCAATCCTCCCACCTCAGCCTCCCAAAGTGCTGGGATTACAGGTGGGAGTCACCATGCCCAGCCCTCACCTACCACAGCGCTCCCAACCTGGGTCCCCTCTGACTCTCCCCATGGGATCAGGACACTAACCACATCCCCTGCATGCAGGAAATGCCTCTGAGCATGCAAAGTCATCCAAGAGAACAAAGCTATGGGGAAGGGGACACAGGCAACGCGATTAAGAAGCAGAGCTTATGCGGTATCTGTAATCCCAGCACTTTGGGAGGCCGAGGTGAGAGGATTGCTTGAGCTCAGAAGTTCAAGACCAGCTTGGGCAATGGTGCAAGACCTTGTCTCTACAAAAACAATTTAAAAATTAACTGGGCACGGTGGTGGGCACCCGGAGTCTCAGCTACTTGGAAGGCTGAGGCAGGAGAATCACCTGAGCTCGGGAGGTCGAGGTTCAGTGAGCTGTGATTGTTCCATAGCACTCTACCCTGGGCAACAGACTAAGACCCCGACTAAAAAGATAAAAATAAAAATAAAAGAATATTTGACTTTTGCTGGGGAATCTTTGCTTCCTCACACTTACTTGAGGGAAGCAAAAACCCCTTATGCCTCCTCACTGAGTAGTCTCCCAGGTGGGTACGACCTGCCAGCCAGGGTACCACCAGTCAGAGGGTCGGGCAACAACCTGGGCTCCTTCCTGCCCCCTTGCGAGGCCAGAGTGGGGAGTGGGAATGATATCCGCAATGGGCCCGCAGTGGGGAGTGGGAATGATATCCACAGTATCCTCGAGACCTGCCTGGGCTTCTAACATGAGACACACACGTGTGCAGCACTAAATTGTGATGCCATCAACATCTTTCACTTTCAATTGAGACACAAGACACATTTTCACGTGGTGATGAAACCACGACTGCAGGGGGTCTTCAACACAGTCTCTAAGCATTCATCATGACCATAGCATTCTCACGAGGACCTGGGTGATTTCAGAGTTCAAAGTGGGAGGGAGGGACGGCCCATTTACTGAGCACAGACGTTACAGGCACTTTATTATTCATAATCTAATTCAATCTAGTTAAGTCTCACAACTCTTGCGAAAGAAGTATTCCCCCATTTTTGAGAAGAGAAAACAGCCTCTTCAAGGAATCCTGGCATTTCATGCTCTCTAAAACATTTGGAAAAATCTGACTTCAGAGGATTATAGCAGTCATACTTAATACATTGTAAGTCTTTAAAATTTTTATTTGTTGTAGGGATGAGGTCTTGCTATATTGCCCAGGATAGTCTTAAACTTCTGGGTGTGAGTGATCCTCTCACCTCAGCCTCCCAAAGTGCTAGGATTGCAGGTGCAAGCCATTGGGCTGCGCTTTATCATCCTGACACCGTGAGTGTGATGGTGAGGCGGGAACTGGGGCAGAGGAAAGACCAAGGTGCAAACAGGAATGTCACACACATTCGCTTATTAAGAGAGAGAGAAGAGAGAGAAGAGTGTGTACATGCGTGTGTGTATATGTGCAGATTGTGTGTTTGTGAATATATGTGTGTATATACAGGTATATACAGACACAAATATGTATAGGCAAGGCACCCAGCCAGATACTTTCTTTTACATTTTTTTTTTTTTTGAGTCAGAGTCTCACCCTATCTCCCAGGCTGGGGTGTAGTGGCACGATCACAGCTCACCACAGTCATGACCTGCTGGGATCAAGCGATCCTCTTGCCTCGGCCTCCCAAAGTGCTGGGATTACAAGCGTGAGCCACCACTCCTGGCCTCTTTTATATAGATATCTTATTGAGTCAACTTGATCCATATGACAACATATGAGGCACACACACACACACACACACAACACACACACATATTTTACACTATACTGAGGCACTTATCCCCATTTTTACAGGTGAGGAAATGGAGGCACAGAGTGGTTGCTGTGGACTAAATTGTATCCCCCACAAGCCTTTAAAGGGGTGATTAAATGAAGTCACAGGGCAGGGCTCTCAGGTACTCAGACCAGTGTCCTCTGAGTGGGGGCACCCACAGAGAAAAGGCCACGTGAGGGCCCCTGCAAGGAGACAGCCACCCTACACCCCGGGGAGAGGCTGTGGGAGAAGCCAGACCCGCTGACACCATGAACTTGGACTCCCAGCCTCCAGATCAGTGAGAAAAAGAACACTAGCTGCTCAAGACTCTGGCCTGAGGCACTTGGCTGCTGCTGCACTGGCCATCATGCATAGCGGCATGTCAGCGCAAGCCGGCCACCAGCAGAAGATGGGGCTACACATAAGCCTGAGTTCATGGCCACAGACCTGTCACCAAGCCTTGCTGCTTCCCAGACCTGGGAACAATGCTGGTTTACCCGAAGGGGAGGCTGGCATGCCTCATTGTACACAGTCCATCCAGTCTTAGGTACCCCACAGCAAGACCTCATGCTAAAGAGGCCGCCAAGAACCCAGGAGAGCCCCGAGGAGGAGACACCTCCTGAATGGAATGAGCACCCGAAAGCCCACCAGGGCTGGATTCAACCAGCCTCAGGTTGGTCCTGAGAGACAAAGGGGACACCTGGGGTGGCCTGGGTGCCCTTGCACACACTGTCCACTAGGGACGCCACCCCAATACCTGGTAATGGCGTGGGAGGCGAGTCCCACAGGGTTAAAGGACACACAACTGCCAGCAACTATCTGATGGCTGCATCCTCATCCCTCCAGGCCACAGCACGTCTGTGTTCTCAGCCTAGCACTGTTGCGTTTAGGGGCCTCCTGGCCTCCCCAGCCTCAGCAGCCCTGCTCTTGTCCGTACACAAGGGGCTTCCGCTGGTGCACCACGCATGAACAATCGGTCACCATTGCTCCATTGTGACACCTGTCTGCCTGCTGAGTGGGATGAACCATCCACTTCATGAGCAAGTTGTTGTACACACCGAAAACCGAAAACCAGACTGGGCGTGGCGGCTCACACCTGTCATCCCAGCACTTTGGGAGGTCAAGGTGGGAGGATCACGTGACAGGAGTTTGAGACCAGCCTGGGCAGCATGGCGAGACCTCGTCTCCACAAAAAATTTGAAAGGACAGTAAGGTGCAGTGGCACACACTTGTAGTCCCAGCTACTTTGGAGGCTAAGGCAGGAGGATTGCCTGAGCCCAGGAGGTGGAGGCTACGGTGAGCTGTGACTCAAAACCAAACAAACAAACCTGAAAACCAGAATGCAGACTAGCTAATTTACAGAGAGAAATGCAAGTATCTGATGGCAGGGGCGCTGGAGATGCTTCACTCCTGCCAGAGACAGGCCCCATGTCATGATTTAGTACAGAGATCTTAATTGCATCAGCCACTTCCTGCCCTGGTGAGGGCCTGTTTTTATCAATGAAAAATTTGAGCAGAGGTGGGTTCAACCCAGAGATGTGTAGCCCAAAGTTCCCAGAATGTCACGCGCAAACTGTGTGAGGACCAGAGGACCAGACACGGACTTGTAGGCACGTCTCATTAGACACAAGCAATCTGACAAAGATTCTTTTGTCACCACACCACGCAGGGCCTGATGCTCCAGGGCTCACCATGCTGAGCACATTTGAGACAGATAAAGAGTCAACACTGGGTGGCCATGCCCGGAGGTGGGTGAAGCATTTACAGACTCCCTTGCCCCGTGCCGCGCCCTTTATACCAGGGGCACAACGTGTGTTCACAACAGCCCTACCAAGTGGGTGTTGGGCTTCTTATATATTTATGTGGTTAAGTCCTTCCATTCTAGGAAGTACTTATTTTTTGTTTTGTTTTGTTTTTGAGTCAGGGTCTCATTCTGTCACCCAGGCTGGAGTGCAGTAGCATGATTACGGCTCACTGCAAGCCTCCACCTCTTGGGCTCAGGCTATCCTCCTGTCTCAACCTCCTGAGTAGTGGGACTACAGGTGTGCACCACCACGCCCAGCTGGTTTTTAAAAACAATTTTGGGGGGCTAGGTTCGGCAGTTCAGCCTGTAATCCCAGCATTTTGGAAGGCTGAGGCAAGTGGATTGCCTGAGCCTATGGGTTCGAGACCAGCCCAGGCAACTTGGTGAGACCTCGTCTCTACAATAAATCAAAAATTACAAATTCATGTTTGTAGAGATGAGGTCTCGCCATGCTGCCCAGGTTGGTCTCAAGTGATCCTCCTGCCTCGGCCTCCCAATGTATTGGGATTACAGGCAAGGGCCACTGCGCCCAGCCCAGGAAGTACTTCTTATTTTCTAAACAAGAAACTGAGGCTCAGAGAGCTTAGATGAACTGCCTGACGTCACACAGCATGTACTGCCTGAGCTGGATTTGTCTAACGAGCCTTCTTAGGGTGGATTATCATCCTGGTTTGAAATCAGCCTTGCCAAGTGGCACAGCTGAGGAACAGAGGGACTCAGCCCCGGGCTGGATTGATCATTCTTTGTCTCTACTGGCTGTCCTATTAGCAGAAACGCCCAGTACAGAGGAGGCCCCTTGAGACCAGGCTGCTCCAAGGATCTCTGTGAAGCCACTGCCCCAAGGAGAGCCAGGCATGCACTATGTGCACAAGGAATGCTTGTCACACAGAGATACCCGAGCTCAAGACAGACTTAAGTGCCACAGCAAGACGGGACCAGCTCTGCCTGGGCCCTGTTGTCCCTTGCTGTGCCCTTGGCAGATTTCTCACCCTCAGAGTCTTCATCTGAGTCATCAGAGGAAAAGTCTCACCCTCACAGGTGCAACTGAGGGTTTAAGCGGGTGTGAACCCTGGCAGACAGCCTGTAGGAAGCAACCATTTTTATTAGTATAGCAGCAAAACTGTAGACAGTCTGGCCTCCGAAGTTGGGACACCCAGATTTGAACCTCAGCTCCGTGCTTAATTCCTGTATGACCCAGGGTGAGTGGCTGACCTGCTCTGTGCCTTGGTTTTCCAATCTGTGAAATGGAAACAACACCAGTACAGTCGACCCTTGTTGAACAACACAGCTCTGAACTCGGGTGACCCCGCGGATTTTTTATTTTTGTTTTTGGATTGAAAATAAAGTATTCGAGTCAAGTATGGTAGGGGTGTGTAGATTGGAGGCTGATGCGGGAGGACGCTTGAGCCCAGGAGTCTGAGGCTGCAGTGAGTGATGTTCATGTCATCATCCTTCAGTCTGGGCAACAGAGTGAAGTCCCATCTTTTAAAAAAATAAAACACAGCATTCACAGGATTTGAAACCTGAAATGGCGCAAGGTCGTATATGCAGGCTGCACAGGCCTGACTGCAGGACCTGAGTGTGCATGGATTCCCACAGACTCAGGGCTCCTGGAGCCTCAACCTTCTACTTGTACTGAGGGATGACTGTCCTAATGGCCTAAGGTATGCCGGGAGCAGTACCTGGCCTCACATGTATGATGTGCTCAGGATAGCCCATGGGAAGCATCCAGTGACCTGATGCCCATCATGACTAGCTCTAAAGCATCAGCAAAACCCAGTAAACCAGGCCTAGTGATGTCAAAGTCATATAAAGTGTCTGCTTTGCCAGCACTGGGATGTCCCAGGACCATCCTTGCCGTGGGCTACTTTCCGCTGGTGCTCTCTCCACACTTGATCCGCCTCCTTGAGACCTCTGTCTCCACACACTGGTGGGTCTCAAACCTGCAGGCACACCCCACATTCAAGAGTACTGGGGTACCTCGGCCGGGAGTGTCCTGAGCCGGTACTGTGACTGCAAGCTTCACACCTGCATGTCCACGTGGTTCCTGGTCTGCACTCAGGTGTCCACCTGGCCCTGTGGCCTCTCCTGGAGCCAGGACTCCTACAGACTGCATGCTGCCTCCAGCCCAGGAGCCTCCAGGGTCCAGGCCGCCTCCCTGCTTCCCTCCCACTGCCCCAGCGCAGACTCTATGCTTCAGAGTACTCAGGTGCCATAAGGGCTCATTCAATGGAGCCCACTGGGCAAGGAACAGGCGCTGCGGCCCCAGAGAGTATGGCCTGAACAATTTTGCATCACTCAAGCAATACGAGCCAAGCATGGAACCCAGTTGCATTTCATTCAGCTGCTCAAAATTTCAAAAGCTTCTGCAAAAGACTCTCCCTCCTTCCTCCCTCCCTCCCTTCCTTTTTGCTGGGCAATCCTTCCGCCTCAGCCTTCCAAGTAGTGGAAACTGCAGGCACACGCCACCACACCCAGGCAATTGTAGAGATGAAGTCTTGCCAAGTTGCCCAGGCTGGTCTCGAACCCCTGGGCTCAGGTCATCCTTTTGCCTCTGCCTCCCCAAGTGCTGGGATGACAGGCGTGAACTACCGCTCCTAGCTCCCAGGTTAACTTTTAAATGAAAAAAAATATTTTGGGGAGATGTTTTGTGGGCGCTGCACTGTTTACCCACTGCCTGCCTCTCCAACAGCAACAAGAGCGCTCTGACATTGCTAGTGACGGCAGGCCCGATTCCCTGCCACGCCCACTTCCTGGCAGTCCTTGTCACTCTCTGGAGATCTGCACCAGTGCTGGAGAGACACAGCAGAGCAAGGCAGGAGCCCGAGAGTGTGTCACTGAAATTGACACACAGTCTTGGAGCAGGTCGTTTTTCAAGCTCATTTAGAACCCACGGCGGCTCGAGGTCCGCTCTTCCCAGTCAGGCCTCTGGAGGTTATAGGAGGTGGGGCTGTGACCCAGGGCACAAGGACAGGGAGGCGGGTGAGGCCGAAGTCATGAGAGCCTTCACTCTGAGCCTCCGAGGACGTCTGAGCTGACAGGTGTGGCACTTACATGTGCTCTTCCACAAAGGAAGAGGGGAGAGGAGCTTGTTCTACACAGGACGAAACACACACAAATACGCTCTCACTAAACACAACCAGTCAAAAATTGTTTCAAGGTTGGGGCAGGAAGATCTCTTGAGCCCAGAAGTTCGAGACCAGCCTGGGCAACATTGTGAGGCCCCCCCCATCTCTACAAAATTTTTTCAAAGAGTCAAGCATGGTGGTGCACACCTGTAGTCCAAACTACTCAGAAGGCTGAGGCGGGAGGCTCACTGGAGCCTAGGAGTTCCAGGTTGTGGTGAGCTGATTGTGTCACTGCACTCCAGCCTAGGTGACAGAGTGAGACTCTGTCTCAAAGTAATAATAATAATAATAGTTCCAAAGTTTGTTTTGTCTACAAGAGGAGGCAACACATACTCAAGACTATTAACTCATGGGACATTCTTTGTACATACCCCTGTCTTCTCCTTCCTGGAAGTTAGAGGAAAATTTTACAAGTTACTTATATAACCAGGCACTATCTGCACTTTCACTAATAACCAGGATGCAGTGGCTCATGCCTGTCATATCAGCACTTTGGGAGGCGGAGGCAAGAGGATCGCCTGAGCTCAGGAGTTCGAGGCCAGCCTGAGTAACATGGTGAGACCTCATCTCTACAATAAATCAAACCATCAGCCGGGTGTGGGGGTACATGCCCGTGGTTTCCGCTACTTGGAAGGCTGAGGCAGAAGGATCGCCGGAGTCCAGGAGGCCGAGGGTGTGGTGGCTGTGAGTGTGCCACTGCACTCCAGCCTAGGAGACAGAGTAAGACTTCAACTAAAAAAAACCTCCAACTGCTAAAATAATGATTCCAAGGCTCAAGGATCAAAGCAGGGTGGCCTTCAAGACAGGGCATGCTGAGGACTGGCAAACCCTCCAAGTGGCTTCCTTCCCACAGCAGCCCAAAGCGTGAACTCACTGTGACCAGCAGGACAGTTGGGAACCACTGCACCCGAATACTTTAAAGAAAAACTGGGAAGACAAAAATCTGGTCTGACATTTCCATAGGACTGTAGGGGTATCAACGTGTCCCCACGTGACTCTTATCTGGTCTTCACAGTAACACCATGAGATTCCCAGACATTAGCATTCCCCTACTTTACAGATGAGAAAAGCAAAGCCTAGAAAGGTGAGGCAACTTACTCAGTCACACAGCTCATCGTGGACGGAACTGGGGGCAGGAATTCCCACCCTGCCTCATACTCTTCACACAGGGAGCATAGCCCCGCCCAGCATTTTTTCTCTTTTGTCATTCACTGGAAGTCACCAGCTTGGGTACCCCACAAACAAACAAACGCAAGCCACACACATGAAAAACCAGATTTTCTCTTCCTTCTCAATCTTTCTACTTTTTCTTTTTCTGAGTCGAGGTCTCACTCTGTCATCCGGGCTGGAGTACCGTGGCAGGATCACAGGTCACCGCAGCCTCAACCTCCTAAATTCAGGTGATCCTTCCACCTCAGCTTCCCAAGTAGCTGGGACTACAGGCATGCACCACCATACCTGGCTAATTTTTTGATTTTTTTTTTTTGTAGAGACAAGGTCTCACTATGTTGCCCAGGCTGGTCTCAAACTCCTGGGCTCAAGCAATCCTCTGGCCTTGGCCTCTCAACATGCTGGGATTATTGGACCACCCAGCATCACCATTGTCTTACTAGGTGGAACACAGGCTTCAGGGTCTGCCTCCCTTGGTTCAAATTTCAGCTCATCCACATAACAGATGTGTGATTTTATGAAACTTGTTTGGGCTCTTGGAAGCCCAACTCAGTCATCTGTCCGTAGAATGGTCTGGGATAGGAACTCCGTCTCCCATGCTGGGTTGTTCTGAGAATCAGACAGATCAGCGCTCGGCTCCTGACTGGAACCGCAGAGGGGCGTTTCCTTCTCCATCGACTCCCTGCTGTTACCAAATGAGGGTTACATGGGTACCCACTGGCTACAATGCATCCCACCGGTTCTAGGTCTCTACCGAACATGGTGGATACACGCCAGGACACCTGAAGCAGGTGGGAGAATGAGAAACTGTCTTGTCTCTGCAAAAAAAAAAAAAAAATCAGCCGGGCGTGGCAGCACAAGTCTGTAGCCCCAGCTACTTGGGAGGCTGAGGTGAGAGGATCACCTGAGCCCAGGTCGGTGGAGGCTGCGGTGAGTGGTGACTGCACTCCAGCCTGGGCGACAGAGTGAGACCCCGATTTAAAAAACAAACACACCAACCAAACATGCACCACCCGAACTTCCACGCACAGCTGCAAATTTTGTCTTTCTTCTCTAACCCCAGCAGCACCATAACTGTGGCTCTTACATGCTATTCCTATTTTTTTCTGCAGTATTATTTTATTTTGCCTCCCTCCCCAGCCTGACTGCCTATCACCCCACATGTAACAGCTATCGAATACCACACATGCTGGATGAACAACTGAATGTGCTGCGGGCATTGTTGAGAGCTGTCACTCTTGGTATCAGTGTAGAAAATATGGAGGCCTGACCATTGGGATGACTTCCTTATTTATTTTTTGGAGTCAGGGTCTCACTCTGTCACCCACACAGGAGTGCAGTGACACGATCACGGCTCACCACAGTCTCGACCCCCTGGGCTCCGGCAATCCTCCGGTCTCAGCCTCCCAAAGTGCTGGGATTACAGGTGGGCACTCACGGACCTGGCCATGAAATGCTTTCATGACTGCCTGAATGCGGGCACCTGGCGTTAGGTTTGCTGGCATCATGCCCGAGAGAACAGGGCCTGAGACGAGCTGGCGCTCTTCCAGGTGGGCTTGCAAGGCTAGCTGCAGGTCCCCCAGGGCTTGACCAGCTGGTCCTTCCTGAAGGCCCCTGCTCTGTGGGAGGAACAGATGACGGCTGCTCCTGCCCGAGGCTGCTGAGTTCTGTCACGGCCCAGAATCCTCTGGCGGGATCCCACTGGGTTGGGTCCTGCACCTGCTGCCCGGCACTCTGGGGATGGCCACGATGATCAGGGCTGCGGGTCACTGCCCGTCCCCTCACCTGTTTCCTGCCTCATTCCTTCAGGGGCAGAGGGAAGTCTGCCTTTCCTTTCCAGCCTTCAGTGCGTCCATGCTCCCCAGGTGCGGCTGCCCACAGTTGGCCAACAGTGCCTTTTGTGGCCACAGCGCCCTTCCTGACTCGAGAGCCCACCCATGGCTGCCAGTTCTTGGACCACTCACTCAGGCAAGTGCAGTGACCAGATGCCATTGAGGGAAAGGACGTCACAGGTCTGCCAGGAGCACCGCATGAGCTTGGCTGTGTTGGCAAACACGGGGAGGAAACAGCTTTAGAAACACAAAAGCCGTCCCCAGGGTTGGGAGGTACCACGCACAGTCAAGGCCAGGGGCAGCAATGCCGGCCCCACTCGGCAGAAAGCCATGCTGGATGCGGGCCAGAAGCCTGGCAGCTCCAAGACAGCCGCGCACGTCTGGGCAGGTCACTCTGGCTCTCTCTCTAGCCTTCCACATCTCCTGAGGCTTGATGGAGGCGGCCTTAGCTCCGCTCCGGGAAGGTCAGTTCATGGGCCACACACGCGAGAGGTATCTCCTCCTTGCAGGATGTGGTGCGCTCGTCGTGGGTTCCGGGCCTGGGTGTCTCGATTCAGCTGCGCTGGCATCTGCAGCCCTCCACGAAGGACATTCGGGATGACTGTCGCGTGGGGGTGACGTGTGTTGCAGATGGCTGCAAACAGCCTCCCACCTCCCAGACTCCCTGTACGGTGAACTTGCCCCTCGCCTGGCGTGTAGGGACACCATCATGGGTCACCACAGCCTCGACCTGCTGGGCTCAGGCGATCCTCCTGCCTCAGCCTCCCTAGAGTTGGGTTCCCCTTCTCCAGCCCTTGACTGTGGGCTGTGACTTGCCTAGACCCACAGACCGTGGTGGACCATGGTGCCATTTGAGTCTTTCCTCGCCTGTTGGCTGGGAGGCCGACACCAGGTGAGAGGCACACCTGCCAACCCAGAGACCCTGCCTGAGTAGCCCAAGCCTCAGGAGAGGACCTGAGGATGAGATGCCCGCCCCTGCAGGAGAGTCCTGTGCCTCTGGACGTGTATGTGAAGCCATCTTGGACGCGAATGCTCCAGCTTGGCGGCCCCCAAGTAGACCAGAACAAAAGGTTGTTTTAAGCTACCAAGTTTTGGAACAGTTTGCTACATGGAACGTAGGAGCAGATAACAGAAACAATGTTGTCCACAGGATTGGACACATACAGATGGCTCTCGTCTTAATAGATCTGTTCCCGAAAGCATTTGCTGAAAATGAACACAAATTTACATGTAAAATCGTTTTCAAGCTTCTGCGCGGACATTTACGGAGGAGAACGGGGGCGGGGAGAGGGACTTGCAACAACACACACACACACACACACACACACACACACTCGCAGGACACCCTCCCTGGCCACCCGCTCCCCCCAGCCCTGGCACAACCCCTAGGCGCCACACAAAGGCTCAGTTCTTGGCTGGATGCACAGCAATCGGCTGTTCGCTGTCTGTCCCCCGAAGGCAGGGGCCACAGGCATTCTTTCCTGCCTGCTGTGGTAACAGTGATGACGGTTCACACACAAGGCAGACGTGCGATGCGCCAGGGACTGTGCTGAGTACCGGGCGTCTGTCTTTCACATCCATGCTACATCAACTCAATGTTTACAACAGTCACGTGAGGTGGGGGCTACCGGGACCCTACAGATGGGGGAGTCTGAGGTCTGAGGCCCAGAGAGGCTCAGGAATCTGCCCAAGGTCATCCGGTGGATACACAGCAGAGTTTGGCTTTGAACCCAGACAGTCCAGACCCAGAGTCCAAGCTCTTAAGTCACAACCGCACACGAAGCCCACGTTCTCCCTCTGCATTTAGCAAACCAATAAATGCTTTTGACTCAATTAACAAAGCAACAATGCAAGCCAGACACAGACTCTGCACACGCATCAGGACTGCTGAAAGAAGAAACCTGAGCCTCACAAATAACAAGCAATTAGAGGACTGACATGCAGCTGTAACATCCCATCTAAATGCTAAGTCACGATAAGAGACCTGCTGCACAGACCAGAAATTAGTCGGGATGGGGAAGGTCGGCTTGCCACTTCCTGTTGATCTATTCATGCTCATCTAGCCAGTAGCTGCTCATACAATTACTCCATGGAAATCTGTGCTGGGGCCGGGCTCTGTGGCTCAGCCTGGAATTCCAGCACTTTGGGAGGCCGAGGTGAGTGGATTGCCCGAGTCCCTGAGTCCGAGACCCACCCGGGGAACTTGGCGAGCCCTTGTCTCTACAATAAATCAAAAATTGGCTGGGTGTGGTAGTGCATGCCTATAGTTCTGGTTACTTGGAAGGCTGAGGTGGAAGGATCGCTGGAGCCCAGCAGGTCAAGGCTGCGGTGGCCGGGAGCATGTCACTGCATTCCAGTCTGGGCAACAGAGTGAGACTCCAACTCAAAAAAAAAAAAAAAAGAAAAGAAATCTACACTGGTAGGAACTGAAGGAGGTCAGATGAATATTAGAAATATTTGAACTCAGACAGTCCAGACCCAGAGTCCAAGCTCTTAAGCCACAACCGCACGTGAAGCCCATGTTCTCCTTCTGCCATTCCTTCCAGAAAGTTCTGTCAAACCTATCTACTGACCAATGAATCCTATCATCTCTGCCCCCTTCTCCGTGTGGGGCAAATTATAACAAAAGAGTAAGGAGACAAGCAAAGCTTCCACAAAATCCAGTGCCTGGATTTTAACAAATCCCCGAGCCCCTGAGAACTGACTGTAGATGGCCATGTCAGAACTGGGTGAAACGGTATAAAAACACTTTGTCAACTTTCCTGCTGAGTGCACACACAAATGGCACCATATTGGTATCAGGCTTCAAACTTTACAGTGTTGTTCCTCGGGGTTGTCTGTAGACCAGCAATATCAGCAACACCTGCAAGCTTAATGGGCCTGCAACCTCGTGGCTGGGCGTGTTGGTTCACACCTGTAACCCCAGCAATTTGGGAGGCTGAGGTGGGAAGACTGCCTGAGGCTGGGAGTTCAAGGCCAGCCTGGGCAACATAGTAACACACGCATCTCTAAAACCAAATAAAACACGAGAAAAAAAGAAAAAAAAAGCAACCCTTTGGAGCAGAACTTGCCCATGGGCACAGTGAAGTGTGAAATTCACTCAGAGGCCTGGACCATAGGCATCTGGATGAGGGCCAGGAGAAGGAGCCGTCCTCAAACGATGGCCTGCCAGTCCCCTCACCATTCCTACCACCAACAGCTCTGCTACTTCAACCCCAGACATCCAAGCGGTTGAAGCAATCCGAAAGCTCAGGGATGTAGAAATTGGGAAAAAGTGGCAGGATACTTTCTGGGCTTTGGGGTCTAAGTTGGAGTCCCAGTTCTACCAATTGCCAGCTGTGTGATTAAGTCAATTAATTAACTTGTGCTAAGCACCAGTTTCTTCTGCAGAATGTGGGTAAGTAACTGAGAAGTTCTATGTCTGTTGGCTAACTGCAGCCAGCGCCCGGCAGGGCAGGGGCACACGTGGAGTGCGTGCTCAGGAAAAGCCCTGGCGCCTGGCACTACTTCCTTCCCTTTCCAGGCTTGAATACAGGATGTCCCCAACATGTGAATGAGCTCTTTTCCAATAGTACATGTGCAAGTCCAGTGTTTTGAGTGCAACAAAGTTAGCCTGGGTACTCAACTAACACAGATGGCTATATAGGACTGTATGTATTTAACGGGTTGTACTGACACCTGGTGGAGAGAATCATACATAAAAAACCGCAGGTGTGTACCTTTAAAGTTTATAACTTGAAGGTTTATATGTAGGAGAATTACTGTATGCATCAGACAGAACTATGTCACTGCCAGTCATTTGGAATCTGAACACCTCTCAGAACCAGAAGTAACTTCTAATTTGATGACACATTGCTTTTTACAGATGAGAAAGCAGAAACCCAGAGAATGTAATGCTTGGGGCAATATACTCTTCTTTCCCCCATTTTCTTGCTCATGTATGTCAGAGATTGATTTTCTAAGAGCAGTCCTAAAAACCCCTCCTCACAAATACCCTGAAAACCAAGTTGTTACACACGGAGCCAGGACATCAGAATGGGATGGTCAGGGGACCCAGCTCCACCACCAGATAACTGGGCAGCCCTGGGACCCACTTTTTTTTCACCTGTCAAAGGAAGCCCATTCAAACATCCCCAATGTCATTGCCAGCTGAAATAATTCCATGATTTCCAAAGAATCAGAGCCCGTTTCTTTAGAGATGTAACTTCACCATCGTCCACCAGGTGGCAGGGCATTGCCTTTTCAGAAGTCTGGATAGAACTAACACAAAAGACAGAACTCTAAAGAGCCAGAAGGTATTGTTCAGAGCATGAAGTTTTCTACAATCTGATTGTATCTGGTTTTTATTTTAGTGTTAATCACGCCTTTGGCCAACAACGTGCCATGCACCAAGGGGTGGGGGCCGAACATGGATTCTAAGGTATCAGGGTGGGATGGGCCCAGGAGACAGACTGCAGACTGCAACCTTTGGGACTTCTTGGTTCTGGCAGCTGAAGCCACTGCCCCCGCGAAGGTGACCAGGCGTCGCCTCCCTAACACAAGTGGCACAGGAAGCCATCATCTACAGAAGGTGTGACTAGGTCGAGATTTTAAGGACACCATCACAGGATCACGTGACACAAAACAGATCCAGAGAGAGAATTTGAGAGAAACACTGAAGGTGACAGTCACAAACAGTGGTTAATTTTAAAATGCCCAGGGGCGAAATGCAACGTGGTGGTGTCCTGGATGGATGACATCCGGCAACAGAAAACAAAAATGTCGGAAGAAAAACCAGTAAAATCAGAATATGGTGCTCTGTTAAGAGTTTGGAGCCAACAGTTCACAGTGTAGACCAGCCAGTCACCCGAGGCAATTTCCCCCACCCCAGCCCCGACTTCCTCCTGACCCAGGCCCAATTTTGCTGCAAGCCTAGACGGAATCACACCACTGGGAGAGGGTCTGGAAAAAAAAACCCTGTGGCCCTTGGGGTCTCACCAAAAGGCGGGTTTACACGGTCACCACCACCCACCCCTTTTCTCCGAAATGAGCTGTGCACCTAAGGAAGAAGGCTATGAAACCCCAGCTGGCCATGTCCACAGTCCTACATGTCTGCATATACTTGGGGCATTATAGAGGATGTCGATCGCACCCTTGGCCCCTGAACGAAGCTCCAAGTGGGAATTTCCCTTTTAGACAGTCCGGCAAGCATGGGCTGCGGAACCAAACGGCCTGGATCCAAATCCTGGCTCCATGGCTCACTTTCCATGCCTCAGTTTCCTCATCTGCAATACAGAGGCCATGAGGCTGAGCCCACAGAATGTTTTGTGAGGATGTGAGTCAACAGAATGTAAACCTTCAGGACCACACCTGGCAAAAAACAAGGACTCACTTAATATTTATTGTTACAACCGTGTAATAATGAAGCACCAGAAAGGCCTTCACATTCCTGGAGAACTGGCCTCTACCTCATGCGTAGCGCGAGCCTCACACAGCAGGGTCTGAAATCCCACACCCCGCCCCCAACACACATGGTCCTCGACACTGAAGTGACTTTTTTTTTTTTGAGTCAGGGTCTCACTCTGTTGCCCAGGCTGGAGTGTAGTGGCACAATCACAGCTCACCACAACCTTGACCTCCTGGACTCAGGCGATCTTCCTGTCTCAGCCTCCCAAGTAGCTGAGACTACAGGCATGTGCCACCATGCCTGGCTAATTCTTTCACTCTTTGTAGAGACAAGGTCTTGCTATATTGCCCAGTGTGGTCTCGAGCTCCTGGGCTCAAGCAAACCTCCCACCTTGGCCTCCCAAAGTGCTAGGATGACAGGTGTGAGCCACTGTGTCTGGCCTGAAGTGGCTTTCTATAGGGGGAGGGATCTTCAGAACGCAGGGTGGGATGGACAGGCAGAAGCACGTGCAGGCTGAAGTCTCTCTAAGATCCTGAGTACTCTTTGGGGATTCATGCCGTTCACCTGAAGAGTCCTTGATAGAAACAGTTGCCAAGAGGTGCATAAAGAACTCCACACTCAAGATTTGTTTTCATAACCGTGAGAATCCTGCAATCTGAAAAGCTGTGTTTTTCCTTCTTGCCAATCTGATCTCTCCTTCTCTACATATAGTTCCAGCCCAGACTAAAGCACTGAGAATTCCCTTATATTTTCTGTGCCCTTTTTTCCCTTTGACTTAGGGTCTCACTCTGTTGCCCAGGCTGGAGTGCAGTGGTGCAATCCTGATTCACTGTGAGCTCAGCCTCCTTCCCTGAACTTAAATGGTCCTCCTATCCTTCTGTCTCAACCTCCTGAGTAGCTGGAACTACAGGTGTGCACCAACACACCCAACTAATGTTTCGTTTTTTTGTAGAGTCAGGGTCTCACTATGTTGCCCAGGCTGGTCTTGAACTCCTGGGCTCAAAGTCTTGGGCATGCAGGCATGAGTCACTGTGCCTGGCCCTGTGCCTTAAAAAAAAAAATGTTCTTAGAAGTCTTCTCGGATCATTTAGAAAACAAAGTAAGATAGAAAGAACAGCCGCACTTCTTTGGAACTAAGCACAGCTTCAGTAAGTTATAACACAGCTGAGACAGATTCCTAACAGGGGCTGGCATAGACACATGGGCCACAGCACGTCAGTAGGTAAAGGATGCAGTAAGCAACACAGTCGGGAGGAAGGGAGAGGGGAAGACTGGCTCCTGCCGTGGGTGTAACCGAAGCAGCTCTCCTATTCCCAGCACTAATTCCACCTCCACCGCCTCCCCCTCCATCTCTTGTCCATTTCACACCTATCCTCACTGATGTCACTCCTTGGTCCCTTAGTGGGTAGAGATACATACACGGCCACCCAGGCCTCCGCCTCCAGCCTTTGCCTCCAGACTTTGTAAGACACCAGGTAGCAAAGCAACACATTCATGCCCGCCGTCCTGTGTTTCCATCAGCTCCTGACGTAAAATTCATCTTGAAAGGCCATCTCAGCACTGGCTCTGGGGCCACCATCACCTTGTCAGCTGTGTTTAGACTGAAGCTGACTTGACTGGCAACAGCAGAGATGTGACTGGGACACATCTTTTTTTTTCTTTTCCCTAGAGACAGGGTCTCACTACATGGCCCAGGTTGGCCTCAAACTCCTGGGCTCAAGTGATCCTCCTGTCTCAGCCTCCTGAGTAGCTGGGACTTACAGGACCTGGGGATCACTACACAGACTCAGAGGACTGAGATTCTTACAGAACCAACGGGCATTATGGTGGTTTCTGGCAAAGGAGTGTGGTGTTGCCCACTTAAGTAAGAAAACCTGTTGACTATTTATTTGTAGACACAGATCTGTTTTGGGATTCAGAGCAACAACAACCAAAAAGGCCAGGTATGATGGCTCACATGTGTAATCCCAGCACTTTGAGAGGCCAAGGCGGGAGGTTTGCTTCAGCCCAGGAATTCAAGACCAGCCTGAGCAACATAGTGAGATCTCATCTCTACAAAAAATCCTAACAGTTAGCTGGACGTGATAGGATGCACCTGTAGTCCCAGCGATTCAGGAGGCTGAGGTGGGAGGATCGTCAGAGTCTAGGAGGTCAAGACTGTGGTGAGCTGTGATTGTGCCACTGCACTCCAGCCTGGGTGACAGAGTGAGACCCTCAAAAAAAAAAAAAAAAGAGTGCACCGTGCCTGTGCCTGTTTACATTATTAGTGAATGTAGTGAGATACAGGTGAAGTCTTGATGGTTCTAGAAATTCCCCTCCATCCTAACTCTGCCTAGGGATTTTTTCAAAGTGTCAGGGAAGCTAGGAAAGAGAATTGAGAGATAATGACTTATTCAGAGGCTCTGAGTTGATGGTTTGTAAAAACTGGGCCATTATCCGAAGTCGTTACTTTGATGTAAGAATATACCTGGTTGTTGCAAGCATGTCTCTTACCAACCTTGGCTTCTGGGTCACTGTTGATACTACACGAATCATCATCGTCAGCATGTGGGGCATTTCTGGAAAGACAACCAGAAAACGGGACTTAAAATCTACTGTAAACTGGGGACGCACAAGGCCACCCGCACCGCTGGTCCTTCTGACGTCCTACCTGAGTTTCAGAGACGCATAGCGAAGTGTGGCCCCTTCAAACTCTTTTAAACTGGGATCCGGGTTCACTGTGGCTGCGTGCAAATCCTAGAGGAAGACAGATCCCCGTTAACAGATGATGGCGGAGAGGACCTCGTATGGCCTCAAACACCAAAGGGAAGAAGAGTCCTCCCGCCAGGGGCAGAGAGTATGTGTGCGCTTAGGCAGAAGGAGGCATGCAGGGGCTGTGAATGCTGACGGTGCGGGCGCCTGTCCCCACAGGACCGCAGGGGCCCCGGGCCAGGCAGCCTGGAGCCATTCACAACGGGGGACACCAAGGACAGACCCGATGAGAGCCAGCCGCACGCCCCTAGAGAGACCCATGACTCTGTCCCTGCAGAATGCAGTCGTTCACAAAGAAGAAAAAGGTGCAGCCACAGCCATGCAGGAAGGAACGAGAAACCTTAGAGGATCCAAAATCTGACAATATACTTGCCTTCCAAATGTCACTATTAATCTTTCCCCCATTCAGAACAGCAAAATCACTCCATGGCTGTTTCTAGACATACAATTATTCACACAGAAAAAAAAAAAGCACATTGATTTAAAGAAAGAAAAGAAAAGAAAAAGAACACAAGACACCGTTGTTAGCATTGATATTCACAAGACAGTTAAGGAACAAATTCACTCTAACGGCAACTTGTTAGCACTCTGGCTGTCAACCTACACCATCACCTGGAGACGGGGCAGGGAGAGATGACGCTTTAATGACTTACCAAACCAATGAGTGGACATTATTGGAGGCAGACAGGGAAGGCATTTTCTCAATGTGGAC
Organism: Carlito syrichta; assembly: GCF_000164805.1. Classification (NCBI taxonomy): domain Eukaryota; kingdom Metazoa; phylum Chordata; class Mammalia; order Primates; family Tarsiidae; genus Carlito; species Carlito syrichta. Next base: position 497,744 of record NW_007246514.1, read on the forward strand.
TTTAAAAGCAAACAACATGCTTCCCAGTATTAAATAACTAGCACACCTAATTCCACAGTCACCACTTTCCTCCCTATAAACCAAACAGATCATTTTCTGGACATGGGCATGAGAGTTAGGATGATTCCGTGATGGGTTGAGAACAGGGGAGACTGAGGCGTGCCCACGGGGAAGGACACAAAGGGAGGATGGTGAGTTATTTTCACTTAAATAACCAAAAAAAGGAAGAACGAATGGGAGAGAATTGTTTAGTAAAGAACACAGATCAACACCAACATTTTGCTGGAATTTAACATAGCCAAACACTCTAGGCCGGGCACAGTGGCTCATGTCTGTCATCCCAGCACTTTGGGAGGCTGAGGCAGGAGGACTGATTGAGTCCAAGAGTTCGAGACCAGCCTTGGGCAATATAGCGAGATCTTTGTCTCTACAAAAAAATCTAAAAATTAGCTGGGCTTGGTGGCGTGCACCGGTAGCCCCAGCTACTCAGGAATCTGAGGCGAGAGGACTGCCTGAGCCCAGGAGGTTGAGGCTGTGGTAGGTGGATGCCTGGGTGACAGAGTGAGACCCCACCTCAAAAACAAACAAACAAAACAAACAAACAAAACAAACCCCGAGCCCCGCCCCATCAAAAGCTCTACTTCCTTGCCACAAAAGCCTCTTCACAAATTAATACTTGATCATGAAATGGTTTTCTAAACATAATGGAAAACATGATGTCTGGCCTCATTGGGAGAATTCTTGCAACAGATATTCCAGCCTAAGCAACTCCTTCCATTTGCCTCAGACAAGGAGAACATGTATTCTCCTTGTACTATGCCAAGAGAATATTCACATTGTTTTCAACTAAGATTTGGGGAAATAAATGAAGCCCATAAAACCCAGGAGCAGTCCTGTTGAGTTTGTTCTACTGACTGGTTAGGCAAATCTAATAATTCTAATAAATTCTTGTCTAATAAATCAATCAGTAAAACTTTTCAGCAGAATAACTTTTCATTTAAAGTTCTTTGAAAATGGGCAGTGAATACTAACCCATAACTTTTATTCACAACATTACTACAGTTTTTTTTTGTTTTTTTTTTTTGAGAAGGCAAGATTTATTGAGAGGACAGAAACGCTCCCATAGTGGGAGGGGACCCGAGGAGTTTGCCCTAAATTGGTTTTCAAAACCACTAAAAACAGAAACAGCTCAGTTCAAATATCCCGTGTGTTGAAAGATGTGCTGATTAAACTCCACAGGACTCTCCAAGGGCAAAGGCATTGCAAACGTAGGTTCAGTGTCACGACTGCACACTTGGTGTCATTTTGCTTTCTTTTCTGATTGAGACACCTGAACTGCAGTTTTTCATTTTCTCTTTTGTTTTTGTTTTGAGTTGGGGTCTCCCTCTGTCACTCCGACTGGATTGCAATGGCATGATCACAGCTACTGCAGCCTCAACTTGCTGGGCTCAGGCGATCATTCCACCTCAGCTTCCCGAGTAGCTGGGACTACAGGCACATGTCACACACCCAGCTAATTTATTTATTTATTTATTTGTAGAGATGAGGTCCTGCCACATTTCCCAGCCTGGTCTCGAATCCCTGGACTCAGGCAATCCTCTTGCCTCCGTCTCCCAAAGTGCTGGAATTACAGGCATGAGCCACTGTGCCTGGCCTGAACTGAAGTTTTTAAAAACAAAATATAACTTGGATCACTGTCTATTTATTTTTTAAAAATAACTTCTCTTAATAATGAAAAGGGCTGGAATGCTTCCTGAGCCTTACGTCTTTCTCATTCTTTTTAATAAAGACACCAAGGCTATGTGGCCCCAAACTGCCATCACTGTTTACATGTGAGCATTTAAGTTAAGGTTGCAAAAGGACATCAGATGATGAATTAGGAAGACCCAAGATAATCATATCGGTGTGGAGAAATTAAAAAAAAAAACAAAAAACAGGACAGATGTCTGACAAAAACACCTGAAATTGACATTATTCTCAAGAGGCACGTGGTGTTAGGACTAGCCAGGGTGAAAGGAGAGAATTTTTAAAAATAGGTACTCAGGAAAGCCTTCAGCACAAAATTAAAAGGGTTCTCTGTATGTGTGTGTGATTTTTAAAATATTTCATATATTTACTATTTGGACATAGGGATCCTTGTTAAATACAGGCCGACCCAGTGCTAACACTATAAGAATACAGCTCTCGGGCCATGGAAACATGAGCTGGCAGACTCCCAATACCCACCTTCTACAGATTTAAATAAACACAGGTCCTTTACAGTGATTTTGCAAATACTTAAAATAACATGGGCACTCCTAAAGAAACCTTTCAGCACAAAGCTCAAATGAGGAAAAATGGAAACCAGCATTATAGATGTTAGACCAGGCCACAGAGCCTTGTTTGTCTCCTATATTTAAAAATATTCATTTACATCAAAGATGACAAACTACCTCCCCATGAAAGTGACCATAGTTTCTCTCTTTTAAAAATTAGGGCCAGTAGGCTGGGCACAGCGGCTCTCAGTACTTTGGGAGGGTGGGCAGGAGGATTGCTTGAGCCCAGGAATTTGAGACCAGCCTGGGCAACATAGCGAGACTTTGCCTTTATTTAAAAAGATAATTTTTAAAATTTAGGGCCAATGACAGAAACACTCTGTTTTAAATTTTAAAAACGACAGAGTCTAGTCATCTAAATTTTTTTAAAGACAGAATATTTTCTACATTGGGCTAAAAATTTTTAGCTAAACATTTTTTTTTTAAAACCAACCCAGCAGAGATTCTTTGGTTCTACAGTCTGCAGTCATCCCAGTCTGTGGCCTGGGTGGCAGAAGTAGGAGGGAGGGAGGAAGAGGAGAGACCCAGAGACATGCAGTAAAAGAGGAACAGATAGGTAGAGGCAACATGTCTCGGTAAGACAAGGACAAAGATGAGAAAACGGTAGTCCAGGACCACAGGAACACCTCCCATGAGCAACAGCCTCTCGATCGGGGACCTTCCCGGCAATGCAGCCAAAGCCCTGCATGGCCACGTGCTACCCTGGTGCCACAGCCACAGCTGGGACTCTCCGGGGTCCTGTCCCAGCTTTGCCCAGGCTGCAGCACCTTTACTCTGGTTACTGTGGTGATGCCTGGTTCTGGGTGAGCCCTGGAGCCTTGGCTCCTCAGAGACAGTGTTGGGGGGGACTGACCCAGTGCCCAGATCACGGCGCCCTCAATGACCCTTCAGCACCTCGCAGAAGCCGGCGAGGGTGGACACATGAAGGGAATCCGGTCGTATCACCTTCACAACTGAGAGCTTTCTTTTTCTGTATTTTGCCGTTGGGGTCTTGGAAAGCAATTCTGCAAGTCAAACAAAAATGATGCTCTGTCCTCCTGCTGGAAAAAGGCCAATGTTGGAGTTGGTCCTTTGACAATGTCAACAGAGTGCTCTTGAAGATGACGTCTCAGGGGCTGAGAATGTCCCTGGGAGGGTTCTTTAGGGTGCCAAGGTCGTCTCCATGAAGTGGGCTCAAAATGCAAGCCAGACAGCGAGAGCAGAGGGTTAAACCCCCGTTGATAACTGGATGGAATGGAAAAGCACTGGAACATTCCACGGTGGCTTTGCTGAAGCTGTAATTGCATCCTCTCTGTGTGCATTTCAGAAGGTCTGAGGTTAACTCAATGGATGGCTTCACTATGGGCTCGCTCTCAACTCATGTTGAAATGGAATCCCCAATGTAGCAGTAGTGAGAGGTGGGCCCCTTAAGAAGTGGTGGGGTCATGAGAGTTCTGCCCCCGTAATGGATCACTCCTTTCATGGATTGATGGGTTAATGAGTTATCATGGAAGAGGACAGGTGGCTTTGTAAGAAGAGGAAGAGAGACCAGAGCCAGCACACCCAGCCCCATGACTGTGTGATGCCCTGTGCTCCCTCAGGACTCTGCAGAGAGTCCTATTAGCAAGAAGAGCCTAACCAGACACAGTCCCTCGACCTTGGATTTCTTAGCCTTCATAACCATAAGAAATATGTTATTTTTCTTTATAAATGACCCAGTTTCAGGTATTCTAAGCATCAAAAAACAAAGACCCACAGGCTGCAGGACAGTGGGGGTTCAAATTCTACCTCTGCTCTCATCTGATCTGTGACCTCCAGTCCCCCATGTCCAACACGGCTAGGGAGACATCTGTCAGCGCATGAGTCAAGGATGGCAGTTCTCAGCACAGGGACGGCTGCCCGAGGTGCCCTGGGTGCATTTCCTTACAAAAGCATTAGGAATTTTGCTTCTCAACCCTGCTCTGTCAAGACTTTGGCCTCAACAGGTGCAGCCATCATGTGGAAAATCTGGAATTCCAAGGAACAGGGAAGGCAATGTCAGTGACTGTTGTGTCAATTTATGTGTGCATAATTCCCTTTCCTCCTCCTCTTACTCTTCTTCCTCTTCCTCCTCCCCTCCTCCTCCTACCTTCTTCCTCCTCTTCCTCTTTTTTTTTCCTTTGTCCTTCTTCCTTCTCCTTCTCCTCCTTCTTTTTTAAGAGATGGGGTCTTGCTATGTTGCCCAGCCTGGAGTGCAATGGCTCTTCACAGAGGCTATCACCATGCACTACTGCACTTGGCAGCCATTTGTGAAACACTCTCTGTGTTTTGGGTAGATGCAATACTATCAGAAGAGTATAGCATGATGGTTTATCACACAAACATAACTCAGAGAGTTAAAACACACACACACACACACACACACACACACACACACACACACACACACACACACCCCAAACTAGCCAAGAGCCTCACTCTCTGTGTTTTGGGTAGATGCAATACTATCAGAAGAGTATAGCATGATGGTTTATCACACAAACATAACTCAGAGAGTTAACACACACACACACACACACCCCCCAGACTAGCCAAGAGACTCACAAGAGCCTGTGCGATTCAATCCGTCTCTGTGAGCAGCAGAACAGTGTAGGAATGACAGCCAGGCAGGGAGGAGGGGGGTCAGCCTTTGCCACCACAACAACTTAACCAGCAGCTCCCTTGGCTGCATGGCTGGTTTATTCCTCTGTTCAGCACACATTTAACAAGCGTCACCATGAAGCAGGCACTAGGCCAGGGGCACAAGATGAGGGGACCAGCCCTGACTACAGGAGCTTCCTGGAGGAAGGCTGGCATGTGACAGGTGGTAAGAACGTAAAGGAACGTGTTGGAATAAAGGACGTTCAAAGTCAACGGTGAGCGCGTTAGCTCCTAGGAGACACTGGGGTGAGTCCCAAGAATGAATGAGGAAATGACATGCAGATAAAAATAGGGAAACTGAATGGGCTCAGTGGCTCACCCTGTATCCCAGCAATTTGGGAGGCTGAGCCGAATGAACTGCCTGAGCCCGTGGGTTTGAGAACAACCTGGGCAAGTTGGCGAGACCTCATCTCTACAATAAAATAAAAATTAGCCAGGTGTAGTAGCGCGCACCTGTAGTTCTGGCTACTTGGAAGGCTGAAGTGGAAGGATTGCTGGAGCCCAGGTCAATGCTGGGGTGGCCATGAGTGTGTCACTGCATTCCCACCTGGGTGATAGAGTGAGTCTCCAACTCAAAAAAAAAAAAAATAGGGAAACTAAACCCAGGTGTGGTAGCTTATGCCTTTAATCCCTTTGGGAGGCCGAGGCGGGAGGATCCCTTGAGGTCAGGAGTTTGAGACCAGCCTGGGCAACAAAGCAAGGACTTGTCTCTACAAAAATCAGAAAGTTAGCCACGTGTGGTGGCACATACCTGTAAGTCCCATCTACTTGAGAAGCTGAAGTGGGAGGATCCCCTGAGCCCCAAAAATATATATATAATAAAATAAATAAATAAATACAGCTGTCACAGTACTCAGTTTCAAATCCCTATGAAAAAGGTTCCCAGGCTCCATCTCCAGAAAGTCTGACTAGCAGGGCTGAGGAGGGACCTGGAAAGCAGCATGTTTTACAATTCCTGGAGGTCTTCCTGACAGTGGTCCAGCTCACTGCTGGGAAATACAGCCCTCGCCTGCTCCAGGCCCTTCTCCAAGGTTCTTTCACACGCTCCAATGTCATGATCATTTGATTGATACAGGAAGTTCAGAAAAATGATGACAGAATGGCCCTTGGATGTTGTCATATTTCTTTTTTTCTTGAGTCAGAGTCTCCCTCTGTTGCCCAGGCTGGAGTGCAGTGGCATGCTCACGGCCACTGCAGCTTCGACCTGCTGGGTTCAGGTGAACCTTTCACCTCAGCCTTCCAAGCAGCTGGAAGCACAGGTGCACGCCACCACACCCAGGTAATTTTTTATTTTATTTTATTGTAGAGACAATGTCTTGCCAAGTTACCCAGGCTGTCTTGACCTCCTGGGCTCAGGCAACCCTCTCGCCTCAGCCTCCCAGAGTGCTGGCATTACAGGCGTGAGCCACAGCACCCAGCAGGATGCTGTCATATTTCCAAGTGTGCACAGAAACACACAGGGTCTAAGGGTATCTGTGTTACCGCCCTTGGGGAGACTGTGGCTTGGCCCATCTTGAGGCCACGAGTGCTTCAGCAAGAACAGAGTGGTCTGGATGTAGGAGACTCAGTTCTGAGAAACCTCCACATATTGCCTTCCTTAGGGAGCCCAGAAACCTTCTGTGGAAGAGACTCTCAGACTTGGCCACAGGCCAACAGTGAATCTGAAAAATATCCTGCGCGGTTCTCTCTTTTCTCTGAAATTTGACATCCAAGTAATTTGTGAGGCGATTTGGAACAAACAAATGGCTTGGTACCGGGGGGTGGGGAGGGTGCCAAGTTTCAGCAGCAAGTGATTCCTGGCCAGTTTATAAACTTTCTAAAATGCGGCCGCCATGTGCGGCGGACACATTCTCGGCGCACGTAACACCTCCTGGGTGAACTTTCCAATGTGAAATGTAAAACCGCCCAACTGTAAGGAAGCCTTCCGTCCTGAACTTTTGTGACGCTTCGTCAACAGATGTAGTACTTGTTTGATTCTCTTTTTTGGAAGCCAACTCAGAAAAAAAAAAAAGTGGGATAAAATGTGATTTCTCCCATGGCAGAGTCCACGTTTCTTCTCTCCCTGAACATGTCGTTTTTCTTCATGTTCTGAGATGAGTTGAAATAGATTCTATCTGGGAATCAAACAGGGTCAGGAAATAACCATTCCTCTTCAACTGTCATTAGTGCCTGAGCCAATTCTATCTAGGGCAGTCATTTTCCAGGAGGCTCTGCGTGTGATACAGCCTGCCCTTGGGGTGAGACGCAGGGATGCAGAGTCTTCAAGCCTCCCCAGTATCCATTATTTTTTGTGAAGGCTGGGGTAGAGGTGGTGGTCAGCAGATGAGAATTCAAGCTTGACTCTAGCCATGTATCAGCTGTGTGATCTTGCCTAGGTTCCTCAACCTGTGTCTTAGTGTTGTCAAATGTACCATGGGAAAGACAACTATAAAACCCGGTGTGTAAGCAGTTTTTGTTGTTTTGCTTGTTTTTTTTTTGTTTTTGCTTTTTTTTTTAGTTGGAGTCCCATTCTGTCACCCAGGCTAGAGTGCAGTGGCACAATCATGGCTACTGCAGCTTCGACCTGCTGGGTTCAGGTGATCCTTCTGCCTCAGTCACCATGCCCAGCTATTTTTGTTTTGTTCTGATATACTGTAGAGATGAGATCTTGTCATGTTACCCAGGCTGATCTCAAACCCCTGGGCTCAGGCGGTCCTCTTGCTTTGGCCTCCCAAAATGCTAGGACTACAGGCGTGAGCCACTGCGCCTGGCCTGTAAAGGTTTTGTGGGGAGTTAGCCCAGCATTGTAAATGCGTGTTTTGTCCTAATGCCTCTGGTCGACTTCAGTGTGAGTGCCTCCACATCTGGGCTACCTGGTAGGCTGGGACTTTCTTCCTGTTCCCTCATTCTTCTATCTATTCAGTTCTTTGCCTCTACGATCTTAATTCATTGCCTTTTAAACCTGCTTGGCTCTTTAACTTAATGGATAGCTGTGGCTAGGTGCGGTGGCTCAAGTCTGTAATCCCAGCACTTGTGGGAGGCTGAGGCGAGAGGATTGCCTAAACCCATGGGTTCAAGACCAGCCTAGGCAACTTGGCAAGACTTCGTCTCTACAATATATCAAAAAGTTAGCCAGGCATGGTAGCACACACATGTAGTTCCAGTTACTTGGAAGGCTGAGGTAGAAGGATTGCCTGAGCCTAGCAGGTTGAGGCTGCGGTGGCCGTGAGCATGCCACTGCACTCCAGCCTGGGTGACAGAGTGAGATTCCAACTCAAAAGAAAACAAAAAACAGAAACAGATAGCTGTAAGATTGGGGGGAGCATTTGTATGAAGGGGACATTGAAAGATTGATCTAAAGAGTATCTATCCCTTTGCGCTATGGAAGTGCTGCTATGAGTCACTCCCTCTGAAACTCCTAAAAATACGTATCCCTTCCCAAAGCTCCATGGAGGAACAAGCCTTTGTCAATACAAATGGTACAGTGAGCAGCAGAAGCAGGACAGAACCAACAGAAGGTGGAGACTTTTACGGTGTGGGGGCTTAGTGGTTTAGAGTCAGAGAAGTGACTGAAACATGCGCGTCTAGGGGGCACGTTCCAGGTTGCCTGTCTCCTCTTCCATTTTGCTTTCTCTCCTGTTTTGAAATCAGTTGAAATAGATTCTTCTGAGGAATCAAAAAAATCGTATGAGGGAAATAATCATTCCTCTCCAACCATCATCAGCACCTGAGGCAAGATATTAAGAGAAGAAGACCCTGTCCCGACACCAGCGGAATGGCTGTTCCCATCACTGAATCTCAGTTGCCTCTTTTCTTTCTTCTTCTTCTTCTTTTTTTTTTTGTTTTGAGTCGGGGTCTCCCTCTGTCTCTCAGGCTGGAGTGCAGTGGTACCATGATGGCTCCCGGCAGCCTCGACTTCCTGGGCTCAGGCGATCCTTCCAACTCAGCCTTCTGAGGAGCTAGAACTACAGACGTGTGCCACCCTGCCCGGCCAATTCCCTGATTTTTTTTGGTAGAGATGTCATCTCACTATGTAGCCCAGGCTGGTCTCAAGCTCCTGGGCTCAAGGAGTCTTTGGCCTCGGCCTCCCAAACTGCTGGGATGACAGGCGTGAGCCACCATGTTTGGCAACCTATCACTTTAAAGTCCGAGATCTGAGGTTCGGACTAGGTGAGTGAGATGCCCAATCCTGTAACAGTGGGAATGTGGGGAGACTGTGGGCCTTACTTCCTCCCAAAAAACAAGGAAACGATCAGATATGCAGGAAACCTGACCCTGTCTGCTTTTAACAACAGAAAGGATGACACAGTTGCAAATAGAGACACTGCAGGGAAAAGGTGCAGCTCAAATGCCCTGCGGTGTTCTCAGAGTAAACAAACGGGCTTGTTTAAAGAACCAGACTGTGGTCAGAAAAAGGCAGTAATGGCTGTCAGGGGTCAAACCAGTTTTCTTCAAATAAAGGTCATGACATCACTGTGACCTTTTCCAACCACAATTCTCTTGACTGTTTTGTTATCAGGATTCACAGAGGTTCGCTGCAGGGATCTTTATATTAATAAATACCACAATGAACATTTTTTAATGTCCCAATTCTTTGTTTAAACATCCAGATTCTTCCTCAGGGATGGCAGCAAAATTTATGCCGCTAATTGTTTCTAAAACCATGTCATTTCTGCTAAATAAACAGATTCTTTTTTTAAAAAATTAAGCATCTGAGGGTTCTCCAGGGTTACTATTGCAGACACCCTCTCCAAGCTACCCGACGAGCCCAAGGCTAACAGGATTCGTCATCATTATAACAGGTCTGGCCAGAAGACGTTCTTCTGCATATAAATACTGATGGAGCCAGCACCAGGCAGAGTCAAGTCCTGTCTCCGAGAGCCCTAGGGAGCCTTAACCACACTTCTCATGAATCAGCCCCTCTCACTTTCTGTACCTGGAATGGTGTTTCAGGAGACCTACAGCCTTTAACAAAATAAAAGCATCCCCCAAAACTGGCTATGAACGCTATTTACCATAAGGAAGCATCCTTGGGATTTCAAATGCAACATGCATGATGTGCTTACCTCACTGACCCATAGGGGCGGGACACCTGGTCTACAGGAAACCATATCTACCCTACTAAGCCACGAATAAGACACTCCGTTTTACCTCGTTCTCTGGGGTGGGCGACGGCGTTACAGAACTAAGCGACCCTTTTCTAGAGCCCGGAAGATCGACTGGGATGGAGACGGGCCGCTCCCACTGTGTCGTCCCTGTTGGGATGTGCCAGTAATAGGTCCCAGCGATGTCATTGATTCGCTTCCACCCGGGAGGCAAGTCTGGGTCGGTCTGAAATGAGTGCTCACTCCATATATCTGCTGGGAAATGAAAGAGAGGATTTGAGTCAGAGAAGGAGAGTCTTCCAGTTTCAGCACTCAGTGGCAGATCGGCGGAGGTGTCCAGAGTCCAGAGGACTCATTCTTCTGGGTGTGTTTGTGAAATTCATCCATGGTGCTGTGTGTGGTGGTGCTTGGAAAAAGGGGTGATGAGGGAACAAGCAAAGAATTGGAGCCAAGTGCGGCAGCTCACATTTGTAATCCCAGCACTTTGGGAGGCCAAGGTGAGAGGACTGTCTGAACCCAGGAGTTTGAGACCAGCCTGGGCAACTTGGCCAGACCTCATCTCTACAGTAAAAAATATTAGCTGGGCGTGGTGGCACGAGTCTGTGGTTCTAGCTGCTTCGAAGGCTGGGGTGGAAGGATCACCTGAGCCCAGCAAGTCAAGGCTGTGGTGGCCATGAGCATATTACTGCACTCCAGCGTGGGCGACAGAGTGAGACCCCAACTAAAAAAAAAAATATTGGAAAGGAAGATAGGCACTTGAGAATAGGGACTTACGGCCATTACCAAGTCACGCCCTAGCTCCAAGAACCCTATGAACAAGGAAAGTTCCAGTGACCATCACTCATTCCCCAATCAGGAGTCACAGGGTCACATCTACACTCTACTGAACACTGCCGTCCGTTAGTAAGATGTGCTGGCTGCATCACATATCCTCTGTGGATGTGAGTGTAACTCGAACCTTCTTACAATGCTTTCTAGAAATGAGTCTTGTTGCCTCTCATGTGTTTAACAACCAACCTCCCCCAACTAAGGAGCACACCTACAAGTTGCTATAGTCACAGTCTCTCATAATACTCTAAAATTCTAATTGCACACACAAGGTTCCCACGGGAAGCAGACAGCAAAAATCTTGAAATTCAACAAGGGACCAGACTCACTCTACAAATAGGCCAATGATATAAACACATGAAGTAGGGTGAGTGTAAGAGACAACAGAGACTGGTGGTGACTGTGGAAAATGGGCAAGCATCTGCAAAGTCCCAAGGCATTCAAATTCAGGAACTAATGTTTTAAACACTGTGGTGACCAGATAAAAATACATCTACTGGACAATTTCTGCTATACCTGAATTATGTACATATTTTATTAGTTTACCAAATAGCAATTTGCTTTCTAAAATCTCATTTTTGGCTGAGCATGGTGGCTCACACCTGTAATCCCAGCACTTTGGGAGGCTGAGGCAGGAGGATCACTTGAGCCCAGGAGGTCGAGACCAGCCTGGGCAACATAGCAAGATCCCGTCTCTATAAAAAAAATTAGTTGGACATGGTGGCGCATGCCTGTAGTCCCAGTTACTCGGGAGGCTAAGGTGAAAGGATTGCCTGAGCCCAGGAGACTGAGGTTATGATGAGCTGTCATTGTGCCACTGCACTCCAGTTTGGGTGACAGAGTGAACCCCGCCTTAAAAAAAAAAGAATAGCTATATATACTATCAGAATATGACTGGGTGTGATGGCATGGGTTGTAACCCCAGCATTTTAGGAGGACCATTTGAGGCCAGGAGTTCAAGATCACCCTAGGTAACAGTGAGTTTCTGGCTCTATAAAAATTAAAAAATTGGCCAGGCATGGTGGGGCATGCCTGTAATTCTTGGGAGGCTGAGACAGGAGGATCACTTGAGCTCAGGAGTTTGAGGGTACAGTGGGCTATGATCATGCTACTGCACTCCAGTTTGATCAACAGAGTGGCACCTTGTGTCAAAATAAAAGGATAGGAAATCATGTCAGACCAACAGCAGAGACCAAGATCAGTGGCTTCCAAGTTTGGTTGTCTGAGGAGGTACCCAGAGGGTAGCCCGAGAGGGACTTTGTGCTGGGTGGCAGGAATGGGCTATTCTCTCTTCAGTCAAGCCCACCACACTTATATTAAGTTTATGCTGAGATTTGGTTGAAATAAAAGAGGGGTTATTCCATTGCCAGAAATAGACGACAGAGAGGATGCTGCTGACAAAGAAGTGGGCGGGTGCATCTACAGTATTATTAGCAGTTCTGGAATCATTTATAGAATCCCTTCCACATTAATCACATTGGTTTAAAGGAGAGCAACCCAATGAGGGCGGGTGAACATCATGCCTGTCTCATTCACTCCCATATCCCCAACACCTAGCATGGCTGGGATTTAGTTGAATGGATGGATGGAGGGTGGATGGAGGATAGATGGATGGAGAATGGAGGCTAGATGGAGGCCCGATGGAAGGATGGACGATGACTGGATGGAGAATGGATGTGTGGATGAATGAATGAATGGAATGGTAAACGGATGAATGATGGATGAATGGATGGTTGGATGAATGGATGGAGGACAGATGGATGGATGGAGGCTGGGTGGGTGGATGGATGGGAGAAAGGAAGATAGGAAAGAAGAATGAATAGAGGAGGAGGGAGAGATGAAGGCATTAAGTAGGTCCTTCAATGGCGGGAATAGGAACTTGGCACTTAGCAAAAGAGAGATTCTAAAGAAATCCGTTCTCTGCAATTTCACAGAACTGAGCAGCTTCATGGCACGCAGGACATTTATTTAGGACCAATGTCGACTTCCCTTGATGGCAAATATGAATGTCATCATGGATGAAAAAATATGTATGATACAATACATTAGAAAGAGTCCAGGGCTGGAGACCAGGAGATCTTGCGTGAGACTTGGTTTCTTTTTTAAACTGTTGTTTTCACAAGGAAAAGTAGGAAGTCTGCTCTGTGAAGACTCTCAGTCCCCTCGCATCTCATTTTGTTTAATATTCACAGCCCCAATTTGCTTTGTTTTTTTACCTAAAACTAAGCACACATTTAAATAAGTCCTTTGGACCTTAGTTAACAGGTCAGTGGGTTTCAATTGTTACAATTGTTTTCAGTTGTTTCAATTGAGAGGCAGATGGTAGTAAAGGTAGGTGGATTCTAGACCCTTCCAGCACTTTTCAACTACGGCCGCTCCATGTTTGTCTGTTATTACATATTGATCTTGTATGTATGATTTTCCTTGAAAACAGGGACCAGTTGCTCTTTAAAATTTTTGCTTCCTCTAAGCTTAAAACCATAGCAAAAGCACAGGGGACGACAGGGCCAAGTTACCGAAATACCAAGAAACTGCTTCTGTCCAACACCACAAGGCAGCTTGGGATGGCTGCCCTCAGGCGGGGACCATGGTGGCTAAGGCAGAAGAGAAGGCCTGCAGCCACTCAAAACAGGGGCATTTGAAAACCCTGGGGTATTAGAGGAGAAGGCCTCGATGGCTTTTGGTTCTCAGAAAGTTACTTAGTGACGCCCTGCTGACGACAAGAAGTTGCCATGTGGAGGGGGTATGGTGGCTGCTGGTGTCACTGTGCTTCTGACCCAAGCTGTGTGCCCATCAGGCCTCCTTTCTGACAGATCTGCTTGGAGTTCTGAGATCACAACGTGGTGTTCTTAGTTTCCCTAAAAGACCTCCATGCTGGAGGATGTTTCACCCTTTGGGTGAGTGAGTGGGCCACAGTCATCTCAGGAAGTGGGGTTCAGCACTGGACAGCATGACACACATCATGGGGTCCCCTTTGAGTTACCCAACTTTAGAAATGGAACCCAGACCGACTGTGGGCTATGACTCAGGAACGAGGCACAGGAGTGCTAGATTGGAGAACTCCACAGACAGCTGGCAGGGTATCTCAAACTACCTTACATACCCACCAGTTCAGCAAAAAGTGAAAAGTAGTATAATACCAATTGTTGGTAGGCATATTAAACAATGGTTGCTTATACACACTTGCTACATTTTGGAAAATAATAGCACTGATTAGTAAAGCGTGACAACATAGCCTTGCATTTCTTTACAGTTTTACCACCTATATCCCTAAATAATTGCAATTCTACCTCTAATATATATGAAGGGGGACACAAAAAAACCTGGATTATCTTCTGGAGGGCAGGCCCCTTGTAGTACAGGGTTCCTCCAAGAGGCAAGTATTCTAGGAACCCATCGGCATCAGTGTATCAGTTAGCACTGTTGTAAGAGGCTGCATTCAGTGATTTTTTTTTTTTTAGACTCTTTCAACTCATTTGCGCATTTCATGGTAGGTGATTTATGAGCACACCTGCCCACATCGTGCTGAGTGATTAGCAGTTTTTGACCAAAAATGACATGACCTCCATGTCCTACTCTCCCTATTCACCTGGTCTCACCTCTGAGGGACTTTTTTTCTGTTTCCATAGATGAAAAAAGTCCTCAAAGGAAACATTTTGCCAATGTGGAAGAGGTGAAACAAAAAAATGGCAGAAGCACTAAAAGGCAGCAACATGGACAAGTTCAAAAACTGTTTTGAGCAGTGGGAAAAGTGTCTCAACAGGTGTGTTACATTCAACAGAGAGCACTCTGAAGGTGACTGAAGTTTAAACATGGAAGGATCAATACACAATTTTGATGAATACATTCTGGGCTTTCTTTAGGTCCCCCTTGTGTACCCCAGTGAACCAATGTCTTCATAGCAGCATCACTGAAACAGCCAAAACCTCAAAACAGTCTGAACAACCATTCATAATGGAATGAGTAAATAAATTAAGAATAAACACATAAACAAGCTACAGACAGCTACACACCAGTATGGGTGAATTTTGCAAACAAATCACAGATCAAAAGAAGGAGGTAAAAGAAAATGCACTCGTGAGATGTCCATTCATATCAAATTCAAGAACTAAACTGCATTGTCTGAGGACACAGGCACGGCTGGTAAAACTGTAAGGAGATGTGAGCATACCGTTGCCACTGAAGGCAGGGCAATGCACCCCCCAAAGAAGAAGGAGACAATTATAATGAGAGAGAGGTCTCTTAAGGGCTTCTGTGGCACTAGGGACATTTTATATCTTGAGACTGGCTGGTGGTGACACGTGTGTTCTGTTTATAATTATTTGTTAAACTGTAAGATTACATTTATGGGTGCTTCTGTATGTATGGTGTTTTCCACAATTAAATACACTCAGTGGGAATCTTGAGATTGAACATTTTCATTGTTGGCCAGGCGTGGTGGCTCATACCTGTCATCCCAGCACTTTGGGAGGCTGAGGCGGGAGGATGGCTTGAGCCCAGGAGTTTGAGACCAGCCTGAGAGAAGACAGACATTGGGAGAAAGAGATGGTGTCTTGGGATAGCAGAGGCACTGCCAGCCAGGGCCATGCATGGTGACTTGATGAGGAGGAAACCAGGTGAGGCAGGTGGGGTAGAATCTGGACTTGCCTGACCTCCTCAAGTCATGGAAGCCCAGCCCTGCTGAGGAAGGCAGGCCAACCTCCTTCTTCAGTGAAAGAGTCACCGGAAGATTATCTTCTATGTGTAATCCTAGCACTTTGGGAGGCTGAGGCAGGAGGATTGCTTGCACCTAGGAGCTCGAGAACAGCCTGAGTAACATAGTGAGACCTCGTCTCTACAAAAAAATCAAAAAGTTAGCCGGGTGTGGTGGTGTGTGCCTATAGTCTCAGCTACTCAGGAGGTGGAGGCGGAAGGATCACCTGAGCCCAGGAGGTGGAGGCTGTAGAGAGCCATGATCATGCCACTGTACTTGCCAGGCTGGTTGACCGAGTGAGGACCCAATTTTAAAAAAAAATTTTTTTCCCCATAATTTTTAAAATAAAGATTCATGCCCCATTCTACATTTTTAAGCAGATCTGTTCAACTTTTCCAGTTTTATCTCAAACATAAACCAACGCCAAATGGATCAAACCACTGGGTTTTTGTACACAGTTCTTGAGTTTCCCCCATGGTGGGTCAGAGGCCTTCATCAGAACAGAAGTCCCCACCCATAAAGTAAATCCCATTTTCACATGTGTAATGCTCACCGCCATGCCAGCTAGAGGGCATTCAGGGATTGAGACTGAGTGTCATGATACTGCTGGCTGGGTGCTGGCTGGGTAAAAGAAGGAGGTAAAAGAAAATGCACTCATGACTGACTAGGTGCTGGCTAGGTTCTGGCTGGGGGCTGATTGGGTGCTCATTGAGTGTTGGCTGGGTGCTGACTGACTAGGTGCTGGCTGGCTAGGTGGTGACTGGCTGGGAACTGACTGGGTGTCTGCCATGCGCCCTTTCGTGGTCACCCACCACTGTTTGATGGAGGAGGCACTGCCTTTATCCTGGTTCCAGGGCTCAGAGGGCAGCAGACGTGTTTCAAGCCCAGGAGGTAAAGTATGTCCAGATACAGATGTGGGTTCTGCTTTTCAGAGCCGGAGAGGAATCCTATAGTAATGGACAGTGGGGGGGGCGGGGTCACAAGATGAGTCAGCAGGGGTCAAGGCCCAACAAGGCACAACAGACAATGGCTGTGGGGCTGAGACTGTGACACGGGCAGACTGCCAGCATTGGCACCAAGACAGGCAGTGTTGTGCCAGAGACGGGCCCTGAGTCCCGAACCACTGTGACGTTCTGGGGACATCAAAGTGAGACATCTGGAGACACCAACATGTCTACCAGCACCTCACCCTAACCTTGCCCCAGTGAGCCCAGCCAGTCACTCCAGCGGCCCGTGTGTCTACAACCCCCCCCCCAGAGCCTTAAAGACCAAGTTCACTGGGCACACTGCACCCCAAGACCCACATGCTGCTCTTCCTTCCTCCCTTTTGGTCTCCTGTCACCACGGCCTCTTGCTGAAGGTGCTGTCACCTGCCCACAGGGAATGGTCAAGGGCAGATCCGAAAGCCATTGGTGTCCTTTCAAAGGGCTCCCGGCCTGTACTGTTTGTGCTTTCTGTTCTTTTCTGAGGGAACAGGAAGCAGGGCCAGGAAGTGAGAGAGTAAAAATAGCAAGGCCGGGAGCGCCACAGAATGTCCCTTGTGCCAGGAGTCTCCTGGGCCAAGAGCAACACTCGATGTGAGAACAAGGGCCCATCAGTAAGCTCAAGGGCCGGCCCTCTCGGCCACCTTGGCTCCATGCTCAGGCCTGGCTTCTTCGCAGAGACCCACTCCCAAGGGGGCCAGAGAGTGAAGCGAGCCCACCTCTAATCACCTTCTCCCCTGAGCTCACTTTAGGGAACCCAGGGGTCCAACGGAAAAAGGAGCAGCCAGCAGCTGTCCTGCCGGGAGGCACAGGCAGGGGGAATGGGCGAGCTGGATTCTAAATTCAGCAAAGTCTGCCCTGCAGAACACACAAGTCCCCCCAGGCCCTCGGGAAGGGGGGGGGTCCTCCCTCCTCCCTCAACATCTGTGCACCCTGGGCTTTGGAGGGCAAGGCGTGGGCTGGGCTGGACGGGGAAGAGGGATTCATCCATTCAGAAAGTGCTTCCTGTCTACTCCATGCCAGGAATTGTTTTAGAGCTGTGGGAGCACAGGTGATGTCAGCAGACTGGGACCCTGTACCCGCAGCCTAGGGCAGTGGGTCTCACGCAACAGTCACCTGGGGGGCTTGTGAGCACAGGGATCTTTGGGGCCATCCCCAGGTTCTGGCTCAGCGGGTCTGTGTTGGGCCCAAGAATCTGCATTTCTTTCTTTCTTTTTTCCCTTCAAGTTAGAGTCTCACTCTGCCGCTCAGGCTGGAGTGTAGTGGCATGATCATGACTCACTGTCACCTCGGCCTCCTGGACTCAGGTGGTTCTCTGGCCTCCGCCTCCTGAGTAGCTGAGACTACTACAAGCACACGCCACCATGCTTGACTAATTTTTTTTTTGTAGAGCCAAGGTCTCGCTATGTTGCCCAGGCTGGTCTTGAACTCCAGGGCTCAAGCGATCCTCCCGCCTCAGGCTTCCATAGTGCTGGGATGACAGGTGTGAGTCACCAGGACCAGTCAGAATCTGCTTGTCTAATGGTTCCCAGGTGATATGGATGCTGCTGGTTTCAGGACAACACATTTGAGAACCATTGTAAACTGGCCCCGCAGAACAAAACATGTGATGTGTGTATTCAATTATTTATTCATTCATCCACCTACTCCTTCATTCTTTCGTATTGAGGGCCTCCTACAAATGCCAAGTATTGTCTAAAAGCCAGAATACAGCAATGAATAAAAGAGGCAAACTAGGTCACGTGATCACTCGTGTCTAGGAACGAGGCAGGCTGTGTAGACAGGATGGTCTGGAAAGGTCTCCGAGGGAGCGCAGTCTCCCCAAACGAGGAGAGCGGGTCAGTCTTGGGAAGAGACCAGAGGCATCCCAGGGAGAAAGAAGAGCAAGTAAAAAGATCATGTGGCAGGAAAAGTCCTGGGTGTCATTACAGCAGCAAAGTTACCCAAGGGGGCAAGGGGGGGTCCAAGGTACGGCTTAAGGCCCACCGGCCAAGGAGTCACCCTTAGCAAATGAAAACCGGAGGGTCGTATGTGACTTGCGTTGTTAAAAGAACAGAAGACTAGCCGGGCTCGGTGGCTCAGCCTGTAATCCCACGCTTTTGGGAGGCTGAGGTGAGTGGACTGCCTGAGCCCGCAGGTTCGAGACCCGCCTGGGCAGGCGAGACCTCATCTCTACAATAAAAAATTAAAAAATCATCCGGGCGTGGTAGCGCATGCCTGTAATTCTGGCTACTCGGAAGGCTGAGGCGGAAGGATCGCTGGAGCCCATCAGGTCGAGGCTGTGGTGGCCAGCAGCAGCCACTGCACTCCAGTCTGGGCGACAGAGTGAGACTCCAACTCAAAAAATAAAAAAAATTTAAAAAAAATAATAAAAAAGAACAGAAGACTAATTTATGGCACAATGCACCCATTCTTAAAGAAGGAAAAACGTCTCTCTTTTCCAAAGTCTCGGTAGCAACAGCTGCTAGTAACTCTTTAGGGCAAGGGTATTCCTGCCGGAGCCTGATGCTTCAATCCAAGCTACTTGAACTTAGCCTTAAAACGCTCTCTCTGATTGCCTGGTGGACTGGCTTTTTTGCCGCTCTTTCTCTCTACTTCTTAGTCTCTTTATTCTTTCTGGCCAAGATCTTTGTTATCGGAATACAGCAAACAGGGCTCTTCACTGCCTCCAATTTCAACATCAACCTTTTTTTTTTTTAAGGGACAAGCTCTGGTTCTGTCACCCAGGCTAGAGTGCAGTGGCATGACCATGGCTCACTGCAACCTCGAACTCCTGGGCTCAGGCTATCCTTCCGCCCCACCCTCCTGAGTAGCTGGGACTACAGGCACACGCCACCATGCCCAGCTAATTTTTTTTGTTTTCTGAAAAGCCAAAGTCTCACTATGTTGCCCAGGCTGGTCTTGAACTCCTGGGCTCAAGTAATCCTCCCACCTCGGCCTCCCCAAGTGCTGGGACTACAAGTGTGAGCCACCGCGCCAGGCTGTTCATCACCAACTTTTGAAGACAACAGCACGGAGCCAGGGCTATAGGTCTAGATAGTTAATTTATAGGTTTGCTCAGGGTTCTAAGCAGCAGACGGAGGTTGCTTAGAATCTGGTGTGAAACTGTCCTCAGTCAAAGGAACTGCCTGAAACACTTGACCATGGCAACCAGGGAACAAGTCTCAAAGTGCCCAAAGTCTGGGAGCTCCCTCTGGCCTACCAGAGGGGAGGAACACTCGCCAAAGCAGTTTCAAGGTCCTTATATGTCTTGACATTTATTTCCAAAGACTTAATTTAGACTCTGAAATATCCATCACAGTCTTAGAAAAATTACACTCAGAACCCTGTTGAGCTTTTCTGTGGTGGCATTCTTCAACAGCTACAACAAAACCTGTAACAGTTTTGGGAGTGTTAATTTCCTGACACTTTCCCCCATATTTTTCTTTGAAAAATTAATATTAAGATTTCTGAGTATCCTTGAAATGGGGAGCTATTTGTAGCCAAGGGTTTTTCTGTTAAAGATTCTTGAGGAAATATCCCAAAAACTCAGTATTTAGATGGTCCTTAAGTTTGGGCCTTTTAACATTGCATACTTTGTATATTTTTATCCAGTATTTTGGCATAAGTCAACACAAAATTTCTTAATTTAAACTCACTGGAGACAGACTCTTTCCTGGGCTTACTCGACTAAATTTTTGTCTGTGTTACTTTCAGGAACAGGATCCCTGGAGTCAGACTGACAGCCTGGATTTGTTTTGTCATTCTTTTTATTAGTTTGAAAAGTTACACTTGGTATCTCCTTATTATTATTAATATTATTTTGAGTAGGAGTCCCATTCTGTTGTACAGGATGGAGAGCAGTGGCACGCTCATGGTCACCACAGCCTCGACTTGCTGGGCTCAGGCGATCTTTCCACCTTAGCCTCCCAAGTAGCTGGAACTACAGGCATGTGCCACCAAAAATAGTTAATTTTTTGATTTACTGTAGAGATGAGGTCTCACCAAATTGCCCAGGCTGGTCTCAAACCCATGGGCTCACAGTCTGGATTTGAATCTAGCTCCCATGCTTGCTAGTCGTGTGACCTCAAATTAAATTCAAATGGTCTGTGTGCTCCCTGTGAGCTCCTACCTCAGGGGTTGATGTGGAACAAAGAACCCATCACAAAGCTGGGCACTCAGCTCACTCAGTACATGCTGATGATTATTAGCTATGAATTACTTCATTCAAATATGGCTTTGGAAAAACATATTTTGTAAAACAAAACATTTTGAGATGCCATCAACTACAATGTGTTCCTTCATTAAAAATAAAACAAGATTTCAGAGGGTTTGAAAAAACAAATTAAATTTTTAAAAAATTAAATAGATAATTTTAACTTAGATCAAGAGAACTAGGTAACCCTGGTCACTCACAGCTAAATTTTGCTACAGAACACTTCTTCAATCAGTATGTGACTGTCTTATGTCATGTAGTAGAGAGACCTTAGAGAAGCAGAAATGAAGTCAGAATGAGACCATTTAAGTCTGTTTTATCTTGACGATGTTCTTGTTTTGAAACTGCTTCTGCTCCACCTCATGTTCTCATGAAAGCATGCAAATCGGAAGTGACCCCAGGTTGGTGGAAGATGGAAAGGAAATTACACCTCTCTGTTCACAGACTGTTAGTCAAGATCAAAACGCAGTATGGTCAAGGGACTCTGCAGATAAACTTGCAAACTAAAAGGCATGAAATGTAAGCAGCTACAAATTACCCAGAAGGAAAATGTATATTTGTAAATATTTACCTACCCATCCTCCATCTACCTACCCACCCACACATAGACATTTATAAAATTGAAGTTAGTTTTATGATCTGTTACTGAGCATTTTAATTATCATCAGAAAGTCTAATTCCAAATACTTAAAATACACAAGAAGACATCCATTTTCTTACTAGCTGTGAAAGGAGATACTCAAGTCTGGAAATACTATGAAATTTGGCCTAAGAACACTATTTCCTTTCAGAATGTGCACAAAGTTCTACACAGCACAGTCTACAACCAACACCAAGAAACCTGAGGCTTCAGGGTCTTCCATCTCAAAAACTTAAAAATATAAAATCAGTGTGAAGATTCATATTTTACTTTAAAAAAAAAAAACCACTACAGACCATTTTAGTAATTTCAAGTTTGTTTTCCCCAGAAGTATTGGGAAAATTACATAGAAACCAACAAACTCCAAAATCCCAAAGTCCGACAATGAACGTAAGGTGGGCGCCAGTGGGCATAATCTTGAAATCAGCCACTTTCTTTTTGATCATTTTAAAATAAAGATCACCCCACGTACAGATAAAATTGCCAGGCAGGTTTTGGACTTTACTCCTACTTCCCTAAGGAATGGCCGCAATGCATCCTGGTTAATACCAGGCAGGGTTATTGGAAGGAGGACCAAAAATCCAGGCATTAAATTGTTTACTTTCAAGTTTGGGTATCTAGAGCCTACACCTAAACCGTATTCTAGGAAGATGTGTGATAATATGGAAACTGAGCAAAGGGTAGCTACATAACATCATTCAGGGAATATGTCCTGCCACATCCTCTGTCAACTGGGCCTTACCACTTCATTTGATTATTATTTCAGAGCAAATAGCAAACGGAGAGAAAGTGAGACACAACCACAGGCGTAGACCTGTCTTCGACTTCCATACAATTAGACAGAATTATTGCTGGCCCCATACTCCTTCAAGGTGACTTGAAGAAACCCTAAATGTGCCCTTGGCAGGATCTTCAACACGCTTTCTTAGAACTGTTGTACTCAGCTGGTAGACAACACCAACGACCACAAGATGTAAGCTATTCTAGGGGTTGCCTTAACCAACTCCAAGGTCATGATTATTCCAAATGGTGTCAGGCCAAGGACTTGACTTCCCATCTATGCTAAATATTTGGACAAAAGATGATTATACAGAACCTAAGTGCCTAGGCATGGTGGCTCACTGCTGTAATCCCAGCACTTTTGGAGGCTGAGGCAGGAGGACCGCTTGAGGCCAGGAGTTTGAGACCAGTCTGGGCACAAAGTGAAACCCTGTTTCTACACTGAAGTACAAAAAAAATTTTTTTTTTTTTGAGTTGGAGTCTCACTGTCGCCCAGACCGGAATGCAGTGGCCGCTTCTGGCCACTGCAGCCTCGACCTGCTGGGCTCCGG
The DNA here is from genome assembly GCF_000164805.1 of Carlito syrichta. Lineage (NCBI taxonomy): Eukaryota > Metazoa > Chordata > Mammalia > Primates > Tarsiidae > Carlito > Carlito syrichta. Next base: position 520,471 of record NW_007246514.1, read on the forward strand.
CGATCCTTCCGC
>NW_007246514.1:520670-524746 GCF_000164805.1 Carlito syrichta
CCACTTACCTCAGCCTCCCAAAGGCGCAGGATTACAGGCTGAGCCACCGAGTCCGGCTTTGAAGTACAAAAATTAACCAGGCATGGTGGCATGTGCCTGTAGTCCCAGCTACTCAGAAGGCTGAGGTGGGAGGATTGCCTGAGCCCAGGAGTTTAAGGCTTCAGTGAGCCATGATGGCACTATTGCACTCCAGCCTGGGCAACAGAACCAGACTATTTAAAACACACACACACACACACACACACACACACACACACACACACACGTTAAGAGAGAGGCAATCAACATAATATTCAATGACAATTTGGACTTTTATCAGCGTATTAAAAACACAAGCTGAAGTGGACACGTTTCCTAAAATCAAAATCTATGTGGAGGAACATTATAGCACAACACTCTCATAGAACAAAACTGACATGTCCTATTTTGTTTCTGATATAAGAATTCCAGCACTTCCGGGGCACCATAGAACTTCCAAAGTGCTGTAACTAATCTGGTCTCATTCAATCCCACAGAAGCTTGCAACACAGGCAGAAGAGATATTGTTCCCGTTTCACAGGTGAAGAAACAGACGTCAGTGATGTTCGTTAACTTGATCAAAGTTAGGAGACTGCCTTTCCTTTGTGGAAAGATCTCAGTGTATCTCTGTGTGGGAACCATCCTAATTTGCTAAGCATATTTTAAAGGTTAAGTACCCCTAAAACAATCAGCAGAACTGTAGTAAATTGTTCAGTCCGCCAGAGTGGTTAATGGACAAGGTTTAATATTTGATGTAAAATAGCATTTTAGACTAGAGATGAAGATGAGTACAGAGAATAATGCTGTTCTGAGATTAAGTTTTTAAAAATACTTAAAGAGATCAGAGTAAAAGCTCTTTTCTTATTACTCCTCTGATATTTATTCTCCACTTACATTAAAAAAGCATTTGAAGCAGCCTACATAAAAGATGTCCATATATTTCAGCCAATAAATAACATGGCAGAACAGAGCCACGGGGTTGAGAAGACATTTAATTTCCCAGTCAAAAAACTTACAGGCTGGGCTTGGTGGCTCAGCCTGTAATCCCAGCACTTTGGGAGGCTGAGGTGAGTGGCTTGCCTGAGCCCACGGGGTTGAGGCCAGCCTGGGAAATTTGGCGAGACCTCGTCTCTACAATAAAATATAAAATAGCCAGTGTGGTAGCATGCATCTGTAGTTCCAGCTACTTGGAAGGCTGAGTTGGAAGGATCGCTGGAGCCCAGAAGGTTGATGCTGGGGTGGCCATGAGCATGCGTGCCACTGCACACCAGCCTGGGCGAAGGAGTGAGACTCCAACTCAAAACAAACAAACAAAAAACAAAAACAAAATACTTACAAAGGGGCAATCCACTTGGTTCACCTCCTACTCTGGAAGCTTTTCTGTCCTCTCAATAAATCCTGCTTTTAAAACAAACAAACAAACAAACAAACTGACAAAGTTTTAGCTATTTAATAAAAGAGGTTCATCAAAAAAGGAACCTTGGCCGGGTACGGTGACTCACACCTGTAATCCCAGCACTTTGGAAGGCCAAGGTTTGAGCCCAGGTGTTTGAGATTAGCCTGGGCAACTTGGTGAGACCTCATCTCTACAATAAATCAAAAAACTAGCCAGGTATGGTGGCATGTGCCTATAGTCCCAGCTAGTTAGGAGGCTGAGATGGGAGGGTGACCTGAGTCCAGCAAGTTGAGGCTGTGGTGGCCACGAGCATGCCACTGCACAGTGAGACTTTGACTAAAAAGAAAAAAAAAGACAGAAAGAAAGAAACTGTCCTCTGCACCAAATCTAAGAGGACGTGAGCAGGTAGAAACAGCACAGTTAACAGCAGTCATTGATGATGAAGGTGAGTAGTTTTATTTTGTCACTCTTGTTCTAAATTGCAATCATGCTGCACAACAGGTAATTAAGTACAAATAATTGTTTTAAAATAAGAAAGTGAGCTTTATGATTATTACTGCTATTTTTGAGTTGGAGTCTCAGCCTGTTGTCCAGGCTGGAGACAGTGGCATGATGATCACAGCTCACCACAACCTTGACCTCCTGGGCTCAGGAGATCCTTCTGGGTGAGAAATTCCGTGTCTTGACTCCTAACTTGTCCAAGGCTCTTTCTAAAACACCATATTGTTGGAATATAACTCAGTTGGTGGTGACTCATTTCTTTTATGCCACCCACCGATCCAAGCATCTGAAGCTCATTTCCAAACATTGTCAAAATGCCAAAGCAGATACTGCATTGGGTCTAATTTTTCACAAGCCCCAAGAAGTACCTACAGGATTCCACCAACCACAAGTATCGTCCGGCCCTTCATCTGATGCAAGGCCTTTCATCCTTTGATCTACACCATCTTCTTCCTCCATCCCCTTCAATTCTAGATCAAGAGAGAAAGACAAAGATTCTCCAGGGGAAAATAAATGGCAAAACCAATGAGCTGCCTCACACCTGGGAAGTCGCCTGGTTTTTCTTTCCTAGCAATGAAAAAGTGGTATGTAGAGCTTTGAGTTTTTCAAAGACGCAGCAGCTATTGACAAAAAAGAGGCAAGGGTATTTGTGGATCCCATCTGCCGGGGACGCACATGTAGAAAGTGTCATATTTTTACCCTTCTCAAAATAGAATCCATCATAAGACATTATTAGGTAATTGAACCAAAATTCCAGGAAAGAACAAGCAAATGAAATAACAATTCTCAAAACTCTCAAACAATAAGTATTGAAAATTGAGAAGCACTTCTTCCTTTCTACAAAGATTAGGAAATACAGAAATATTTGGTGAGTAAAGTACAAGTTCTTTATAGCAACAAGTTCAAAACAGGCTTCCTATGGATGGTATTCATCACAACTAAAACAGATCTAAGCTCCTTAAAGCAAAGACGAGATTTGGTCTTCTTTGCATTGTAATCAACCAATGGTCCACAGACAAGTCCCACACTTGGCAGGTGGGTAATGTCAGTTTTCTGAACATAAGAGAATATAGTTGGTATTGGGCCCCTTTTTTCATAATTTCATTCCCAGAAGCTACAGAGGGTGTCTAGATAACACCTATAGAGATGAGAGCTATGGGAGACGAGGACAAAGATAGGGAGAAAGGGAGGGAGGAAAAAAGGGAGAAGCAGAGAAAGGGAGAGAGAGAGAGGGAGGGAGGGAAAGGGGGTGGGAGTCAGACCTAGAGTCACTGTTGGTTATTTTTTATTCACTCACAAACATACTAGTTAACCCATGAGGCCTCGAATGCCAGCCAGGAGGCTAAAATTATTTTCCTATGAGAAAAATGCTCTTGAAGCACTCAAGGCTTCTTATTTGCAGGGTCTCTGGGATGGGTTCCAATTTGTTATGCTACAGAAATAGTTTTTTTTTTCTTTTCCTCATCTCCAAATCTAAGCCTCTCAACCTGATTCATCCAAGATTTCTGTCCTGGGCTGGCTGAAGTTCCTTCTTTCTAGATCTACGGGCAGTTAGTGTCCATCCACGCCTGATGGTCTGTCCGCTCTTGAACACTGCTGGCATGTCGTAAGCATCTTCTGCCTCAACTTGCTCCAAAACTTTTTCTAGGACAGCAATGACAGTAAATGAAAGGCCTTGGAGAGGAGACTGCTTGTCCATTACATACACATGATCCTGGACTGTCAGAAGCGGGTGCCAAGGAGAAATGTCCAGAAGCAAATGAATCAGATGCCATACCAAAGTCTACCTTGGTGCAGAAAAAACAGGCAGACACCAGCAGGGACCAAGTGTGTGACATGTGGATGGCTTCATCCTAGACAGCTATCTGCTCTTCCTTCCTCATAGCAAGCATGGTGTGTTTCCCTGGATTCCCGATGTGCTGTGATGAATGGACTGAAAGCGTTCACCTTTCCCTTCAGAAACCATTACAGAGGGAAGGACCTGATCACAGCGCCCAGAGTGGAAAAGAAACAAACAAAAGAAAACACAGATTTTATTTTTTATTTTTATTTTTTTTGAGTTGGAGTTTCACTCTATCACTCAGACTAGAGTGCAGTGGCTGCTCCTGGCCACTGCAGCCTTGCCTGCTGGGCTCCGGCGATCCTTCCGCCTCAGCCTTCC
>NW_007246514.1:524766-527115 GCF_000164805.1 Carlito syrichta
TCAGCCTTCCAAGTAGCTGGAACTACGGGCGCGCGCTACCACGCCCGGCTAATTTTTGATGTATTGTAGAGATGAGGTCTCGCCAAGTTGCCCAGGCGGGTCCCGAACCCACGGGCTTAGGCAATCCGCTCACCTTGGCCTCCCAAAGCGCTGGGATTACAGGCTGAGCCACCGAGCCCGGCCGAAAACACAGATTTTAAAAAATTCCCCTTGAAGAAAGCAATGGCAGGGAATAAGCATAAGTTACTTATAAAAGCACGAGTGCATTTTCAGTGTCCACTTTCCATGGGTTTTTTTGTCCTTTAAGGATGATACTTTTTTTGTATCCCCCCCACCCACACTTTCAGCTTCAATGATGAATTCATTTGAAAAATAAAGTCTGTTTGCAGAGAGACCAAGGGCTGCACATTTTCTAAATGTGAGTAAAGGCTACCTACACTGGCACTTGGCCCAGATTTCAGCTGGCCAACCCGGGAAAGCCTGACCCTTTTGTAGCCACTGGGTCTGTTTGAGAAACACACTTGCAATTTTTGAATTGCTAAGTTACCACTAAAAAAATAAGCCATTACTTGATTCACCTACCGATCAAAAATATATGACCCAGCCAACAATGGCAATGCTGTATTTGTCACTGAACAAACCTATAAAAATTATATCCACATATTCATCAATAAAAGTATGAAAAAGTTTTTTTCCCCCTCCAAAAGAAGTAAATAATATAAACCCTATGAACCAAGTATACAAGCCATGTGCCTTCTCAAGCAGCTTCCCCTAGAGGAACGGCCAAGGGTGTTCCCTACAGGATCATTTGTGGTGCTGGGGAAACAGAGGCAATCTGTGAGTCCATCACACGACACACCATGGACTACCATGCTGCAGGCAGAAACAAAGCATTAGATGCACACACAGCATATGGGGAGATCATTATTTTATTTTTTGAGTCAAAGTGTCACTCTGGCGCCCAGGCTGGAGTACAGTTGGCACGACCTCGGCTCACTGCATCCTTGACCTCCTGGGCTCAGGCGATCCTTCCGCCTCCGCCTTCCAAGTAGCTGGGACTACAGACCTGAGCCAACAAGCCTGGGTAATTTTTTGTAGAGATGAGGACTCACAGTGTTACACAGGCTGGTCTTGAATTCCTGGCCTCCCAAAGTGCTGGGATTACAGGTGTGAGTTACTGAACTCAGCCAACAGATCTTTAAAACACCACACATGGAGGAAAAATACCCTTCAAGTAAACTAAAAGCACACACACACACAGTCACAGACAGACACACACAAGGCATACTGTGAGCACATTTTTAAACAAAAAGTTGCACATGAAACACGTTAAAATGGTTGACTATGGGTGAGAAAATGGGAAAAAGAAAGGGAATGACAGTAAATAAGTACCTAAAATAAGAGAGACGTCTGCATGACCCAGCAATGAAATACCCCAAATTAGAGCACAGAATCAGCTCATCTCCCTACTGCCGAGGTCCAGAACAAACTCACCTTGAATGTTCACTTTTTCCTTAACTGTAAAAAGACTCATGAAATATCACCAAAGACACCGATGCTTTTTTAGATCACTACTCAAGGGACCTGGGGCTCCGAAAAACCCAAGTTCCAGAATTGTGTGTCGAACTGGGGAGTCACTGGCCACCGGAGGCCACCAAACACACATTATGTGTGTCTAACTCAAATTGAGACATGCCACCAGTGTAAAACGCACAAGGACTTGAAAACCAGTCAAAAGAATAGAAAATACCTCATTATTAATTTTTAAATGGATTTTATGTCAAATGTTATTTGAGATCCATTGGGTTAAATAAAATATGTGATTACAGTCCATTGCGCCTCTTTCTTTTCACTTATTTTAATGTGGCCATTAGGCCACTGAACACGCCATACACGGCTCACACTGCATTGCTTGTGATGGCAGGATTTCAGAGGATTCCAGTGAGCCAGGGGTCCAAGAGGATCTTTTTTTAATAAACATTTCTTTGGAGTCTCAATTTGGAAAGTCCTAAAACACAGTGTGGTTTCCTGACCAGAAGGACACAAAAGTGGTTCTGAGTTAAGTATTAGAGTTCTGGACGAGGAGTTGCCAACTGTCTTGCATCACGCACAGCTGGCTGGGGCGCATTCACAAACTTCTCTAGGGTTCATGCGCTCTTCAAGAGTTCAGGTACAGACCCTGAAACTAGACTAAATCTCTGGCAATTTAGTCTAAAACTATGATTTAAGTGGGAAAAATCTGATAATTTATCAATAAAGGTACACACATAGGTCATTTAAACATCTACCGGTGGGCGGCAAGATGGCGACCGGGCAACCCGGTGTCTGAAGCCCTCTACAAGGGAGATC
>NW_007246515.1:0-460 GCF_000164805.1 Carlito syrichta
GGCTGGAGGGCAGTGGCCGCTCCTGGCCACCGCAGCCTCGCCTGCTGGGCTCCAGCGATCATTCCGCCTCAGCCTTCCAAGTAGCTGGAACTACAGGCACGCGCTACCACGCCCAGCTAATTTTTTCTTTATTGTAGAGACGAGGTCTCACCAAGTTGCCCGGGCAGGTCTCGAACCCGCGGGCTCAGGCAGTCCTCTCGCCTCGGCCTCCCAAAGTGCTGGGATTACAGGCTGAGTCACTGAGCTCGGCCCTAGTGTTTGTACTTTCAAAGTGAAGGTCCTTCGATCCATTTTCTCAGTTCTTTCAAGATGAATTTGCTTTATGAACTGTGAGTCTTTGTAGAAAAAATGGTGTTGGTAGAGAGCTAAGTTTCTCCTTTGCTGAGTTTAGATCACTGCTGCTGTTACATGGAGAATCTCCGTTTATATATATATATATATATATATATATTTTTTTTTT
>NW_007246515.1:558-1162 GCF_000164805.1 Carlito syrichta
GGCTCAGGCAATCCACTCACCTCAGCCTCCCAAAGGCGCGGGATGCCACCGAGCCCGGCTAATCCCCGTTTTTAAATGACATAAAAATTATAGAATAAAGTTCTAGAACACAGCCTTCTAAAAATCAGTTCTTCCATCTATTTGTATTATAATGCCTAGAAATACTCAATTGGAGCCGGGCTCAGTGGCTCAGCCTGTAATCCCACGCCTTGGGAGGCTGAGGTGAGTGAATTGCCTGAGCCCGTGGGTTCGAAACCCATCTGGGCAACTTGGCGAGACCTCATCTCTACAATAAATCAAAAAAATCAGCCAAGCTGAGTGACTCAGCCTGTAATCCCGTGCCTTTGGGAGGCTGAGGTGAGTGGATTGCCTGAGCCCGCGGGTTCAAGACCTGCCTGGGCAACTTGGTATAGACCTCATCTCTACAATAAATCAAAAATTAGCCGGGCGTGGTAGTGCGTTCCTGTAGTTCCAGTTATTCGGAAGGCTGAGGCGGAAGGATCGCCGGAGCCAGCAGGTTGAGGCTGTGGTGGCCGGGAGCAGCCACTGCACTCCAGTCTGGACGACAGAGTGAGACTCCAACTCAAAAAAAAAAAAAAAAAAA
>NW_007246515.1:2122-8266 GCF_000164805.1 Carlito syrichta
TTTTTGATTTATTGTAGAGATGAGGTCTCGCCAAGTTGCCCAGGCGGGTCTCAAATCCGCGGTCTCAGGCAATCCACTCACCTCAGCCTCCCAAAGGTGCGGGATTATAGACTGAGCACCGAGCCCGGCTGATATGAGATTCTTCAGAGTTGTGATATTTACTTTCATAATGCTAGGTTTGTGGAAACTATCTTTATGTGGGCTGTGTGTGGCAATAGTAGTGTCTGGCTTCCATCTTATTTTCTGGCCTTACCAGTGTCTAATGTTGGCCTTCCTGACCCCTTCACAGGATGGGAAATGTAAATGAGTAGTTGTCATTGTGATCAATTAAAAAGTTTTGGCATATTCAAAGTATTATAGGTCCAAAATAGCTGTCTGAATTAATGCAAACGTTATTACACAGCTGTGCTAGTTTTTTTCCCTCCTTCTGACCTAATAGCTTCTCCTGAATTTTGTTTACTGGTCACCTATTTCACTAAACTAGCTATCTTTTCCTGTACAATAGAATTCCCTTTGAACGTTCCCTTGATCAGTATTGCCCATTCAGCATTTACTGTGGAAAGTTTAATTCACAATGGAATTTCATCAACAGGTCACCACCATGAGCTTCAATGTGGACATTCCTTTTGTCAGCTGTGCTTGTTAATAACTGAAGAATGCAGCACAATTATATGCCCTGATTGTGAGGTAAGTTTTATAATTTTTCATGTTGAACATGTTACAGTTTATCTAGTTTCACTTGCTGAAGAAGTGAAACATAGAAATCAAAACCTGGCATTTTTGCTGCTGAGTCTTTAAGCAAAGAAGCCTAGCAACAGATAAAACTTTCTCATACATTTTTATAATTGTTCAAAGTGATTAACAAAAACAGAAGCCTAATGTCTTATTTATTGGCTTACATATTTTGATTCTTTGGAGACCTCTGTGGAAAATGACCTCTTTTGTTTATTTTAATGGAATGTATTCCTTTCCAGACCCAACCCTCCTTTCCACACCAGTAGTATGCAAGCAGACTTTGAACTCTCCCTGCCTTCAACCTTTGTGTCATCAAGTTTGCATTTGTAGAGATGCCATACAGTAAAAAGGCAGAGAATCAAAACTACTGCCTAAAATTATTATTTACTTCAGAAGTACTACAAACAATTCCATCAGGACCAAAATCTACTGACTCATAAGAATGAGAACAATTCAGGATTTCAGATAAGATGCACTCGTCATCCTATACATTTACTACAAATACAAATGTTGTTCAGTGCACATAGCAAGTTTCTGGAGCATTGTCTTAATCTGTAAATTCTTAGCATTTCAGTGAGAAATCAGATGATGAATATTTGTATTAATTGTTTTCTGTGGTGGTGTGGCAGACAACTACTATGGAGGAACAAGACAGAATGCAGTTCTTTTTCTGTCAGCCTGGCCTGGGTTTCCTCATTTGTGAGAGGATATAATACCTGCTTTGTCTTATTTCATAGGGTTGCTAAGAATCAAACTGGAATTATGTGAAAGTTCTCTACAAGTTACAGACCACTAAAATAACCCTTCATTACTTAGGTGTGAATTCGTTTGCAGGTCAAATATGGTAAAAATACACATACTGTAATTTTTGAAAGTTTTAATTATAGCAAAAACATTTACATTTTATAAGCTGTCCATTTTGAAATTATATGTTACAAGTTATGCCCTTTATTGTGGGACATTTCTATCCTCCTCTTTCTTTTTTCCTTTTTTTTTTTATTTTTTGACATAGGGTTCCTCATATGTGACTGGCTATGTGCTTAAGACCAAGGGAGGCCCCTTGTGATGGTAGACCCCTGAGAGACTCATTCTTGAGTCTGGAGAGTAAGTGAAGGAAAGGGAAGGAGCAGGTAGCTGAAACTATCTGCTGCATCCATTCTGTTCTAATATTCAAAGAACAGGAAAAATAGTTTGTTTTAACAGTAACTTTTTGCCTTTTTAGGCAAGTGAGTTTATATTTAATGATCTTAAATCATTGTATTATTTTGAGGATTTTGGATAACATGTTGTAGGTGTGCTTATTATATGGTTTTGATTCTAGGACTGTGACAAATCTATTTTGTATTATTTTGACTAGTTTTATTCTAACTCTTACTTTCGGAGAGAAGTGACTTATCCCATCTTCTCACTCCCACTTCCCACTGTTAGCCCAGGTGATTGGCAAGGGGCTATATTCAGATTCTTCAGATGCACTGGTGAGTTGGTCCCTACTAAGGAGTCCTTCAAAAAACCTTCCTGAAGTTGTGACCACTCTTGATGTTTTTTGTTTTTTGTTTTTTTTGGAGTTGGAATCTTTCTTTGTCACCTAGACTGGAGTGCAGTAGCATGCTCACGGCCACCACAGCCTCTACCTGCTGGGCTCAGGTGATCCTTTTGCCTCAGCCTTCCAAGTAGCTGGAACTACAGGTGTGCACCACCATACCCAGCTAATTTTTTGATTTGTTATAGAGATGACGTCTCGCCAAGTTGCCCAGGCTGGTCTCAAACCCCTGGACTCAGGCAGTCCTCTCGCCTCCACCTCCCAAAATGCTGAGATTACAGGCGTGAGCCACTATGCCCAGCATAATCCTCCTTTTTAAAGTTTAGATTTTTATTATTACCTAATATCTGTTTGGAATAAAGTATAGAGAGAATGGAAGAATCTAGTTTAAATTAGTGAAAAAAGGCTGGACTCGGTGGCTCAGCCTGTAATCCCAGCACTTTGGGAGGCCAAGGCAAATGGATTGCCTGAGCTGGCGGGTTCGAGACCAGCCCGGGCAACTTGGTGAGACCTCGTCTATACAATAAATTAAAAATTAGCTGGGTGTGGTAGCATGCATTTGTAGTTCCAGCTCCTTGAACTACAAGGAACTGGAAGGCTGAGGCTGAAGAATCGCCTGAGCCCAGCAGATCGATGCTGGCAGGCTGTGAGTGTGCCACTGCACCCCAGCCAGGGCGACGGAGTGAGACTCCAACTCAAAAAAAAAAAAAAAAAAAATTAATGAAAAGTCCCAGTTTATAGAATATTTAAATAATGAGGTTTATTTCTTTTGAGTTATGTGTGTGTTCTAAAAAGTAACATTTAAGTACATATATTCACATTAGACTTACATTTATAATTTTTTGTACCATTGAAGGCTATTTACTTCAAACTTAAGCCTAAAATGATTTGATTCAAGATTAGCAGGTATCCTTTTGTTCTTATTTCTAAGTTGGGGTGAATATGAATTTACCTGCTGATCTTCATTTTTCATAGTTGATTCATTTTTAATAACTTCCTATTTTTGCTTTTGATTGATGTTAATGGTTAGTTAATAATTGTTCTATAATTTTGTACAGCAAAATGGATAGGATTATACTTAGCTGCTATTCCAGAAATATTGGCATTTTATTGATATTTTTGGCCATGAGTCTAAATTATATTGGGCCACGAGGAAAGGATGTCATCAAGTCAATAGATATTTAATATATACTAAAATCCCATGTGATTGGAAATATTAATATACTTGTTAAAAATTGCAAATGTAAACTAGAAGAAAATACAGATAATAGTATAATCTTGGATAAAGAAGCCTGGATAAACATATCAGTGAAGTCAGAAACCATAGAAAAAACGCTTGTTAAATTTGACCACAGTTTTTCATTTACAGGCAACAAAAACGAGCAAAAGCACTATCATAGATAAAATTTTAAATGATAAGGAATAGGGGAAGAAAAGAAAACCTTTATTGTATATATTGCAAGTTAAGAATCTTTATGCAGTTTTTAACGGAAATCCTTTAAATCAGCTGTATATAATTTTTTTCTTAAACTTTCTAAAAGAAATGTTCTGCGTCAAATCTGATAGTAACATTAACCTTTTTGAGATGCCAAGCCAGTGTGTGATAAAGTAGGTGGTGTATAGAAATTAAGTTTATAGCTCCCAACTTTGGGGAATTTAAAATACCATTCAATTCAGCATAATTTGTTAAAAGTAACACTTTTTCTCTAATTAAACTAATGACACATGACTAACTTTGGTACATCATACAGGAAACCTTGAAAGGACCTCCTCTTCCCCGCCAAATATGTGTCTTTCATACACTATACATGTAATCTGGTGTATATCTTTTAGCAACATTCATCTATTCTCATGAAAGTCTCCTACTTTGCTTTATTGACTGAGTAATAAACCACCGTACATAGCACTATAATTTTCTCTTTTTTTTTGACTTGGAGTCTCACTCTGTCTCCCAGGTTGGAGTACAGTGGCACACTCATGGCCACCTCAGCCATGAGTGTACCACTGGACTCAGACAATCCTTCCACTTCAGCCTTCCAAGTAGCCAGAACTACAGGCACGTACCACCATGCCCAGCTAATTTTTTGATTTATTGTAGTGATGTCTTGCCAAGTTGCCCAAACTGGTCTCAGATTGTGGGCTCAGGTAATCCTCTGACCTCGGCCTCCCAAAGTGCTGGGAATATAAGCGTGAGCCACTGTGGCCGGCCAATATTATTTTCTTAATCCCTTTGTTGATAAATATTTTGGTGGTTTTCAAAGTTTTTCACCGTAATTTTGTGTAATTCCTCAAATTCGCACCATCAACAATTCTGTAATTTCTGGCTCCAAAAGAAATTCATGTTTGGATTTGTCATATTTGTTTAATGTATGTCATTTTTGGTGGGCAAAAAATGACTGCCTATTCTTGTTTTACATTGTTCCCTCAGTACCAGTGAAATAGAGCATCTTTTCCAGTGTTTGGGTTTTTGGTTTTTCTTCTGTGTGGATCTTTAACAGATCCTTCCAGATCTTTGTATTTTTTCTTTTGAACTTTTTCCTAACTTGTAAGAGTACTTTATATGCTAGGAATATTAACACTTTTTATTTTGAGAGTCAGGGTATGGCTCTGTGGCCCCAGCTGGAGTACAGTGATGCAGTCATAACTCCCTGCAGCCTCAAGCTCCTGGGGTCAAATGATCCTCCCACCACAACCTTCTGAGTAGCTGGGGCTACAGGCATGTGCCACCATCATGCCTGAGTGGGATATTAACACTTTATTCTGTGTAATTGTTTTCTCCCAGTCTCTCACTTTTAATTTTTTTGCATTTTGCCATTCAGAAATTGTTTCCTTCTTAACTAGTCATTTTTCCTCCTCCATCATGGCTTCTAGATTTTTTTGTTTAGGGAGACCTTCCTATCTCAAAGCTATAGATATTTTTTCAATACTTACATTATGTATTTTTAAAGATATGAATTTAGGCCGGGCTCGGTGGCTCAGCCTGTAATCCCTGCACTTTGGGAGGCCGAGGTGAGTGGATTACCTGAGCCCACGGGTTCGAGACCAGCCTGGGCAACTTGGTGAGACCTTGTCTCTACAATAAATTAAAAACTAGCTGGGCGTGTTAGCACACACCTGTAGTTCCAGCTACTTGGAAGACTGAGGCAGAATGATAGCCTGAACCCAGCAGGTCGAGGCTGTAGTGGCCATGAACGTGCCACCGCACTCCAGCCTGGGCGACAGAGTGAGACTCCAATTCAAATATATATGTGTGTGTGTATATATATGTATGTATGTGTGTATATATATGTTTGTATATATATGCATTTAATTTTTTATAATGTATTTTATATGATGTAAGGTGAGTGTATAACTTTATTCTTCAGAATGATTAGCTGACTTTCCCACACCATTTATTGAATAAACCTTCTTCCAGTTAACTGAAATGCCACTTGTATTTTGTATAAAGTATCCATAGAAACCGGGCGTGGTGGCTCACACCTATAATCCCAGCACTTTGGGAGGCTAAGGTGAGAGGATTGCCTGAGTCTGTGGTTTCGAGACCAGCCTGGGCAACATGGCGAGACCTCATCTCTGCAATAAAACAAAAAATTAGCTGGACATGGTAGCACATTCCTGTAGTTCCAGCTACTTAGAAGGCTGAGAGAGAAGGATCACCTGAACCCAGCAGGTTGAGGCTGTGGTGGCTGTGAGCAGCCTGCCACTGTGCTCCAGCCTGGGCGACAGAGTGAGAATCTGACTAAAAAAAAAAAAAAAATTCCCCTAGATATGTGGATCTGTTTCAAGGCTTTGTTCTACTGATGTATTATGCCAGTACCATAGTGTTTTAATTACAGTAGTTTTATAATATTCTTTTTTTTTTTTTTTTT
>NW_007246515.1:8313-11793 GCF_000164805.1 Carlito syrichta
GGCACAGGCGATCCTTCCGCCTCAGCCTTCCAAGTAATTGGGATTACAGGTGCATGCCACCATGCCTGTAATTTTTTGATTTATTGTAGAGATGAGGTCTCGCCAAGTTGTCCAGGCTGGTTGCGAACTCCTGAGCTCAGGAAATCCTCTTGCCTCTGCCTCCCAAAGTGCTGGGATTACAGGCTTGAGCCACTGTGCCCGGCCCCCTATAATATTCTTAATAATTGGTAGAATAAACCTCTGCTGAATTGTATATTAAAAATTTCAGCTCTATGCTTTTCCATATATACTTTTAGAATTGTATCAATTTTGTATTAGATGGGTTTTAGGAAATTCAGTGTTAGTTTCTAGGAATCTGGCATGACTCCATTTGTTTGGCTCCTGTTTTCTTTATTGAAAGCTGATATTTTTCTTGTTATTTATTCCTAAATATTTTTGAGTTTTGAACATATCTTAAGATAGTACTAAAATTTTTGCAGTAAAATTTTAAAGCAAATATTTTCTTTAGAATTGTGGTAGATTGACATGTTTTAGTTAATTAACTAATTTAATTAATAGTTGATACATTATTGGTTTTTCCAAAAAGTAAAATATCATATTAGCATAATTTTCTCCTTGATTTAAAGGGGATTTCAGAATCTTTAAAGGTTGTTATTAACTTTATCTATGAGTGGCACACTAAATAGCTATTAAGGTTCTGGATAAATAGAATTTGCTGAATAATTTTCTCTTTTTTAAAAATACTATTTTGTCCTAAGGTTACTACAACTGTAAATATGAAACAGGGCTACTACTCAATAGATGGATGCATTAAAGAAGACTCTCTAATGGAAAAACTGCAACCTAAAATGTATGTTCTATGTGTACTTGTTTTAGTATTTAAAGTTTATTGTGTTTCTGAAATAATTTTTGAATTATTGATAAAACAGCATTCTTAGATCTGTGTCTAACCCATTGTCTGTAGAGTGCTCTTCAAGTTCCTAAGAGCTTCATTGGCCGGGCTCGGTGCCTTAGCCTGTAATCCCAGCACTTTGGGAGACGGAGGTGAGTGGATTGCCTGAGCCTGTAGGTTGGAGACCAGCCTGGGCAACTTGGTGAGACCTCATCTCTACAATAAATAAAAAATTAGCCGGGTGGGGAATTGTGCGCCTGAAATTCTAGCTACTTGGAAGACTGAGGCGGAAGGATTGCCTAATCCCAGCAGGTTGATGCTGGGGTGGCCTTGAGTGTGCCATTGCACTCCAATCTGGGCGACAGAGTGAGACTCCAACTCAAAAAAGAAAAGAAAAGAAAAAGAAAAAGAGCTTCATTAGCTGTCAGTAGGACAGAGACTACAACTCCTTAAAGTAACAGTGTTTATTTGTCCTTATTTAAAATGAAAGAAAGATTGCAAGAATTACCACATCAAAACAACCAGGTGGAGAGCCCAATACTGGCTAAAGTTATTGGTGCTGGATGTAATGAAGTTACAGAGAAAAAAAGTAACTTGCTTCTGTCTTCATTCTTAAGGGTAGCATAAGTACAATATGATGGAAGATTGAGAAGAGGTGGTTTGAGAGGTGATTTATAAAAGGAAAAATAATTACTTTGGGATTCTGTCATTCACTTTTTAAATTCTTCTATAAGACTTTATACATGTATGCATTGATAAATGCTCTTTTTGAATTTGTAATAGGGTTTTTTTTTTTTTAACATACCCCAACTGGAGATGAGCACCTATGTTACTGTTAGATAAAGAATCATAATATTTTGACATTTGCTGTGGTTTTTCTTAAGTCATTTCACAGTCCTAGCTAAGTTTACGTTTAGTGTTGGTTATGAGATGATCATGATTGAAAGAATGGTAAAGTTTAACTTTGCAATATTTTAAATGTTAAAGAATCTTCTGATTAATGTACTGGGACCCTACTCAGATGGTAATTACATTTTTGTATAACTTTTAAAAGCACGTTTAATATGGTAGTAAACTGTGCAGGAAATAAAGAGAAATATAGGATACCTTCAAGGAACAGTCTCATTTGGAACTTTCCAATTTTGTTAATGGCACCACGTGTCTATAACTCACCCCAGTTCCTCATATTACATTCTTTTTACCTCCTGCAGATTCTAACTTCTACATTATCTCCTCTATCCCTAGCCTATCTTCCATTTCTACTACTACTATTTAATTCTCTTGTTCTATTTTGCCTAGCTTCTTACCACTTCCACACTCTTCCTTGCTCTGTGGGTTTTCATTGCCTAGTCAATTAAAATTCAAAATTCTTTAGTCTAAAATCCTTAGTTCTTCACGTTACCACTATAGCTTCTCTTTGCTGATTTAAATGGGTGCTTAAAAAAAAAAAGAATGGTTATAGTCATTTCCTTGGTTAGTAAACCCATATTGATAGAATCTGAAAGTGAAGCCGGGCTTATTGAAGACCAGTACTTCTCCCAAGTCCTGTAAATGTATTCCACCAGTCACTTCCTCCATGAGCTCTGTGTAGAGTGATTAGAGTAAATCTTTAGGAATCCTTCTGGCCCATGGTGAATCCCCATATTTATCAAATTTTGGAGCCCCAAATTTGAACACCCATAGGAGTCAAGCAGATGGCTTAGCAGGTGAGGTAGAATGAGTTTAAACAGTAAGTGGTAAGGATTGCAGCTCACCCCCTCCATGGAGGCAGTTCCTAGTCAACTCTAACCAATCGTCTCTATTCTATTAGAGACGATGTCTCACTATGTTGCTATGTGTTAGGACCAACCCAATGTTGAAGGATCTTTTTCTTCCTAAGACAAATTAGAGATCTGTACTTCTGTGTAAAATTTTTTGACTTTTAACACATCATGAAAGTCATACCAGATTGTACTCTTATCTAGATATTAATTAGGTTTGCAAAGTGAAATTTCATACTTAAGCCAGATGTGGTGTCTCGTGTGTAATCCCAGCAGTTTGGGAGGTTGAGGTAGGAAGATAGCTTAAAATAGGTCAAGACTAACCTGGGTAACATAGTGATACTCTGTCTCTGCAAAAAATTAAAAATTAGCCAAGTGTGGCAGCACATGCTTGTAGTCTCAGCTAATCAGGAGGCTGAGGCAGGAGGCTTGCTGATCCCAGGAGTTCAAGGCTACCATGAGCTATGATTGCACCACTGTACTCTAGCCTGAGTGACAGAGTGAGACCCTGTCTCAAAAAAAAAATTTCACTTTCAGAGGTATATGTGGATCCTTCTTAACCAAAAAGTACCCAACTTTGTTCCAAATTACCATTTTTAAAATAAAATTCTTCATGTCAATTGTACTTATGATAGAAACTGCTGATCTCTAATTTAAGTACAGTTTGGTTTAAAATGGTTGCATATTTTAGCCAGGCTCGGTGGCTCAGCCTATAATCCCGTGCTTTGGGAGGCTGAGGTGAGTGGATTGCCTGAGCCCACAGGTTCAAGACCCGCCTGGGCAACTTGGCAAGACCTTATCTCTACAATAAATCAAAAATTATCCAAG
>NW_007246515.1:11820-18883 GCF_000164805.1 Carlito syrichta
AGGCAGAAGGATTGCTGGAGCCCAGCAGGTCGAGACTGCGGTGGCCAGGAGCAGCCCCTGCACTCCAGTCTGGGCAACAGTGAGACTCCAACTCAAAAAAAACAAAACAATAAAATAGTTGCATATTTTTACATTATAGTGTCTCATGACTCATAAAGTATTTCCTTACTGATTTATCAATGGCATGATCACGGCTCACTGCAGCCTCCTTCTCCCAGGCTCAGGTGATCCTTCCACCTCATCCTCCCAAGTAGTTGAGAATGGTAAAGTTTAACCACCAAGCCCAGATAATTTTCTTTTCTATTTTTGTAGAGACAATGTCTCACTATGTTGCCCTGGCTGGTCTTGAATTCCTGGGCTTAAGCAGTCCTCCCACCTTGACTTCCCAAAGTGCTGGAATTACAGGCATGAGTCACTGTACTTGGCTTAATATTTTGAAACAGGAATTGAATGATGGAATTCTCAGGGCTAATGCATTTATATTTTCAAGAACATGAATATTAACTTTTCTTTTTTTTTTTTTTGAGTTGGAGTCTAACTCTGTCGCCCAGACTGGAGTGCAGTGGTCGCTCCCGGCCACTGCAGCCTCGACCTGCTGGGCTCCGGTGATCCTTCCACCTAGCCTTCCAAGTAGCCGGAATTATAGGCGCGCACTACCACACCTGGCTAATTTTTTAATTTTACTGTAGAGATGAGGTCTCGCCTGCCCAGGCGGGTCTTGAACCTGCGGGCTCTGGTAATCCACTCACCTCAGCCTCCCAAAGGTGCGGGATTACAGGCTGAGCCACCGAGCCCGGCGAATATTAACTTTTCAAAGTAATAGAATGTTTTTTTCTTTTCTTTTTTTTCCGGCCGAAGTCTCACTCTGTCGCTAAGGCTGGAGTACAGTGGCATGCTAATAAATAGCCACCGAAGCCTCAACCTGCTGGACTCAGGCAGTCCTTCCACCTCAGCCTTCTCAGTAGTTGGAACTATGGCACACACCATCATGCCTAGCTAATTTTTTGATTTATTGTAGAGATGAGGTCTCACCAAGTTGCCCAGGCTGGTCTCAGGCAATCTTCTCACCTCAGCCACCCAAAGTGCTGGGATTACTGGCATGAACCACTACGCCCATCCAGTAGAATGTTTAAAAATTATTTGGTGTAGTATTTTTCTCTATATGAGTAACACACTTAACATCATAGTTTCTTACATAGACGATAGCTTATAGTTAACTTCTTAGTAAACATTTTATTGTGTGCTAGTCAATATGATATAAAGATAAAAATACATAAAACTGGCTTCTATAGACAGGCAAATGTAACTTACTTTTTCTTTGCAGTTAACTTGCTTAATTAAATTTATTACCTTTTGTAAATTATCCAGACTTACAGGTACATTTTTAAATAGCTGGCATTTGTTTATAAGTGTTTACTTTAATTGACAAGTTTAAGATATTTCAGTGATTATCAACATCTATACCTTATCAAGTAAAGAGAAGTAATTAAATCAGAGGCTGTGGTGGATCACTTGAGGCCATGAGTTCAAGAGCAGTCTAGGGAACATACCAAGACCCTGTATGTACAAAAACAAAAATTGAATTAACTGAGTGTGGTGGTTCACCTGTAGTCCCAGCACTTGGGAGGCGCTTGAGCCCGGGAGAGCAAGGTTACAGTGAACTATGATAGAGCTACTGTACTATAGCCCAGGCAATAGAGTAAGACCTTGTCTCTAAAACAACAACAACAACAACAACAACAAAAAAAAAAACATTACAACAGAACATGTACTTTAAGCTATTATTTTTAGAAATTTGTTAAGTTCAATTTTTTATTAGTAAGTTTTTATGAAGCCATGTTTACTTACAGTTTCTCCTTATACATAATTGAGAACCCACTGTATATGTTATAAGTCATAATACAAATTAGTTTTGATAGAGGATAGAGGATTAAACTCCTCACATTAATGTTGGTATTTAAAATAAGTACTTGACATTTTTCAGGATAAAGAATTTTTCTCAGAACTTTCAGAAGACTGCCGATCAGGTAACTACTGGTGTAGACTGTTTAACCTCCACACATAGGACTGTTCTGCACTCATCAGCGGTGATGTCAGCATAAAGTACTTCATGACCGTTGGTGAAGTATGAGCACCATGTCTCCAGTAGATTGACTTTCTTCTGCTGTCCAGGTTTCTATAGCTTCTTTTGGAAGCTTGAAGATAACCAAAATATGCCCTTTCTCCTTAGTTAAATCTCTCGTTTTGCTCTACACTTGGGCAATTCTCTTTTCTTCCCAAGGCAGCCTGTTCTTCCTTTGACCAACTCTTTCAAAAAAGCTTTTGATATTTACTTGTATGTAGCTTCTTCCCTTTAAACCTGGTTTTTGAATCCAGATTCTATGAAACATATAAAGTATAAGTTCTAAATTTTAAATGTGACTTTTCCAGTGAAAAATGCCTGGCTATATTTGTTGTTGTTGAAGATTGAATTTTATCTGGTACAACACCGATAACTTCAAATAATGTATTGTTTTAATTGACAATTAGAAATAGAACAAACAGACTGGCCCAGGCTGAGCCACCGAGCCCAGCTTGTTTTGATTTTCTGTAGTGATTCTGTGTTGCTTTTGTAGCCAAAATGGTAGCTTGAATTTTTTGCAATTATAATATAATGTATCCAAGCATCTGTATTTATGTTTTATATTTGTATGTTTCCCTTCCTTTCTCAGGACACTAAAACTACAGAAGAAATTGATGAAGCATTGAAGATAGCAGACTATAATTTTGAACAATTAAGTATCACTGGAAAAGTAAGCATTTTGAATGATTAAATTCTATCATGAAATTCAGCATGTCCTCTTTTATTTTAGTTTGAGTTTGAGTCTCACTCAGCCTCGGCCTGCTGGGTGCTGGTGATCCTTCCGCCTCAGCCTTCCAAGTAGCCGGAACTACAGGCGCATGCTACCACACCCAACTAATTTTTTGATTTATCGTAGAGACAAGGTCTCACCATGTTTCCCAGGCTAGTCTCTAATCTGCAAGTTCCAGTGATCCTCTCTCCTCAGTCTCCCAAAGTGCTGGAATTACAGGCTTGAGCCACTGCACCCGGCCAGCATGACCTCTTTAAATGTGTACATTTGGATGTGTTATTACTGAGGTTAGAACTTTCTTTGGAGCATGATAATCTAATAATAGAGAAACATAGAAAAGAATGGAAAATTTGTCCTATGGACTGCGAAGATTGGCCTTGTAGCATTGTTGTGCTGGGAACCTTATAAAATTGGAGCTTTAATAGGGAACCATGACTTTTACCTACTATGAGCTGAATTTTGTCTTAGAAATGTTGCAGATTATCTTTCCAACATTTGCATATTGTTTGGCTCTATCCTCCTCCTGAGAGAATCATACTTTCTCTTCTCCCTGCTCTATCCCCCAAAAGAGAGACTCATTTGGTGACAAAAATCAGTCTTCAGCACCCAACAACAACATATTTACAATCAGGGAGTTCAAAAGGTTATAACTGATTATGCTGTGGCTACTATTTTGCATAGAGGGACAGGAGATTTTGGACTGGCTAAAAGTCACTGCCCAAAGTTGTTTCTCAGGTCAGGTGCGGTGTCTGAAGTCTGTAATCCCAGCACTTTGGGAGGCCGAGGTGAGAGGATTGCCTGAGCCCAGGGATTCAAGACCAACCTGGGCAACTTGGTGAAACCTCATCTCTACAATAAATCAAAAAATTAGCCGGGTATGATAGCGCACGCCTATAGTTCCAGCTACTTGGAAGGCTGAGGTGGATGGATCACCTGAGCCCAGCAGGTCGAGGCTGTGGTGGCTGTGAGCGTGCCACTGCCCTCCAACCTGGGCGACAGAGGGAGACTGCAACTCAAAAACAAACAGTAGTTTCTCAAGAGGAATGAGAAATATGATAAAAATAACATAGAGTTATGAGAGGAAATTAAAACACTGTGAGAGAAGAGGAAAAAGAATGTCACTTGTGACAAGAAACAGTTAAAAGTACCAGATACAGTGCAGAAGAGCAAATCAGTGGTAAACTAACTGGAGGTTAGGACTTCAGCATCTGATTTTGGAATGGGGATATAATCTAACTCAAAGCATACTAACCTCTGGCTCCCAGTATTCATGTCCTTCTCAATACAAAATGTATCCACTTCATCCCAGCATCCCCCAAAGTCTTAATCCATTCCAGCATCAATTCTAAGTATAAAATCTCATCTTCTAAGTCAGGTAGAGGTGAGACTCAGGATATGATTTCATCCTGGGGCAAAATCCTCCTCCAACTGTGAACCTGTGAAATCAGACAAGAAGGCATTGCTAAGCCGGACTCGGTGGCTCAACCTGTAATCCTGCGCCTTTGGGAGGCTGAGGTGAGTGGACTGCCTGAGCCCGTGAGTTCGAGACCCACCTGGGCAGCGAGACCTCATCTCTACAATAAATCAAAAAATCAGCCGGGCGTGGTAGCGCATGCCTGTAATTCCGGCTACTCGGAAGGCTGAGGCGGAAGGATCGCCGGAGCCCAGCAGGTCGAGGCTGCGGTGGCCGGGAGCGGCCACTGCACTCCAGTCTGGGCAACAGTGAGACTCCGACTCAAAAAAAAATAAAATAAAATAAAAAAGAAGGCATTGCTTCTGAAATATGTTGGTGAAACAGGCACAGGGGAGACATTCCCGTTCTTTATTTTATTTTTATTTTTATTTTTTTGAGTAGAAGTGTCACTCTGTTGCCCAGGCTGGAGTGCAGTGGCACACTCATGGCCATTGCAGGCACACACCACCATGCCCAGCTAATTTTTTGATTTATTGTGGAGACGAGATCTCACCAGGTTGCCCGAGCTGGTCTCAAACCCCTGAGCTCAGGCATTCCTCTTGCCCCAGCCTCCCAAAGTGCTGGGATTACAGGCTTGAGTCACCGCACCCAGAAACATTCCCATTCTTAAAGGGAGAAATTGGAGGGGAAAAGGGGATCATGAATCCCAAGCAACAGTAGTTTAAACTATTTAAAAATACAAAGAAATATGTGTAATAGTTTACACTTTAATTCAAGTATGGTTTCTAAGATATTTTTAATCTAGGGAATCCTGCCAAAGGGAAATTCAGCTATCTAAAATAACTTGTTTTTGTAATGATAAAAAGTGGGAAGAAAAAAAATTAGAAAATTTACCAGTGGATTCTTTGCCACATTATGAGTAGAAAATGCCAACAGGATGTGGTTTTGGTGATAGGCAGCAAGATACAAAGCCAAACCTTGTGACTTACCGTACTTATTATCTTCTAATTACCTCTTATGTTGTTATTTTAAAATGTCTAAGCCGGGCTCAGTGGCTCAGCCTGTAATCCCGCTCCTTGGGAGGCTGAGGTGAGTGGATTGTCTAAGCCCGCTGGTTCGAGACCCACCTGGGCAACTTGGCGAGACCTCATCTCTACAATAAATAAAAAAGTTAGCCAGGCGTGGTAGTGCGTGCCTGTAGTTCCAGCTACTTGGAAGACTGAGGCGGAAGGATCGCCGGAGCCCGGCAGGTTGAGGTCGGCACTCCAATGTGGGTGACAGAGTGAGACTCTGACTCAAAAAAAAAAAAAAGTCTAGAAATACCTTTTACTTTGAAATTCCTACAGCTTCTACTAAAGTTCCAAATTAAGTCTTTGTGTTGTTTTTCCCAGATGCTTGAGCACATTCAGAAGCAAACAAGAGAGGAGACAGAAAGTGTTATAGAGATTGTGGAGAAGCAATTTGATCAAGTTTTTGCTTCTCTTGATTCCAGGTAAATATATATAAGGTAAAAATATATACTCAGTGAAACAGAAATTTTTAACGTGAACTTGTCATTTTATTCCTGTTTAGATTGAAGAAGTGAGTCATTTTTATTTTATATATTTATTTTTATTTTTATTTCTTTGAGTCGTAGTCTCACACTATCGCCCAGGCTGGAGTGCAGTGGCACACTCACGGCCACCCCAGTGTCGACCCACAGGGCTCCAGCGAGCCTTCCGCCTCAGCCTCTCAAGTAGCCAGAACTACAGGCGTGTACTACCACGCCCAGCTAGTTTTTTATTTTATTTTATTGTAGAGATGAGGTCTCGACAAGGTGCCTGGCTGTTCTCGAACCTGCAGGCTCAGTCAATCCTCTTGCCTTTGCCTAATTTTGTCCTTTATGGCTGTGTAATATTTCATCATCTATATGTACTTTTTAAAAAATCCAGTCCACTTTCAGTGGGCAGCATGGTTGGTTCCATGTTTTTGCTATAGTGAATAGTGCTGCAGTAAACATGGGTGCGCAGGTATATTTTTTGTAGAATGATTTGAGTTACTCTGGGTATCTTCCCAGAAGGGGAATTGCTGGGTTGTATGGAAGGTCAATTTTTAGCTCTTTTAAGGAGTTGACACACTGTTTTCCACAGAGGTTGTCCTAGTTTACACTCCCACCAACAGTGTGGAAACCTTCTCTTTTCTCCACATCCCACATCCTTGCCAGCATATCTTTAAAAAAGCCCAGAGTAGTTGCTCACACCTATAATCCCAGCACTTTGGGAGGCTGAGGCAAGATAATTGCCTGAGCCCAGGAGTTCAAGTCCCACCTGGTCAACATGGTGAGGCCTCATCTCTAAAATAAAATTTAAAAATTAGCTGGGTGTGGTGGTACGTGCCTGTAGTCCCAGCCATGATCGTGCCACTACTCTCCAGCCTGGGCAACAGAGTGAAACTCTGACTCCAAAAAAAAAAAAAATCTCTTACAATACTTTTTATTTCTGTAAAATTGATAGTAATATGTGCACTTTGTTTCTGGTTTTAGTAATTTGATTCTTCTTTTTTTCTTAGTGTGGTTCAAGGCTTGTTAGTTTTAGCCTTATTGAAGAACCAACTTTTGCTTTCATTTTTTCTCCTTTTGTCAATTTCCTTTATCTTTGCTCTAGTCTTTATTTTCTTCCTGCTGCTATCTCTGAGTTTAATTTCTTTTTCTTTTTTGTTTTTTGTGATATAAAGTTAGGTTGTTGATTTGCAAGCTCCTTTTTATTTATTTATTTATTTATTTATTTTTTAGTTGGAGTCTCACTCTGTCACCCAGACT
>NW_007246515.1:19272-28847 GCF_000164805.1 Carlito syrichta
GCCCCTGCACTCCAGTCTGGGTGACAGAGTGAGACTCCAACTAAAAAAAAAAAAAGAAAGTGTTCACAACTATACATTTCCCTGTTAACATTGCTTTTGTTGCATCTCATAATTTTTTTTTTTTTTTTGAGTCGGACTCTCACTCCATTGCCCAGGCTGGAGTGCAGTAGTATGCTCGTGGCCACCACAGCCTCAACCTGCTGGGCTTAGACAATCCTTTCACCTCAGCCTTCCAAGTAGCTGGAACTACAGGCACACGCTCCTATGCCCAGCTAAGTTTTTGATTTATTGTAGAAAGGAGGTCTCACCAAATTTTCCAGATTGATCTCGAATCCGTGGGCTCAGGCAGTCCTCTCACTTAGGCCTCCCAAAGTGCTGGGATTATAGATGTGAGCCATGGTGCCTGACCCTATACATTTTATTTTGTGTTCTTTCTTCATGTGTCCCAAGATATTTTCCGAATTTCCTCTGTGATTTCTTCTTTGACCCAATGAGATAGAGGTGGTGTATATTGTATAAATTTTACATATTTGTGAATCTTCCAGTTTTCCTTTTGTTAATTCTTTCTAGTTTCAGTCTATTGTGTCAGAAAAGATATTTTGTAGGATTTCAATCTTTAAGGTTATTAAGACTTACTGAGACTTATTCATACATATTAATAGACATTAAACATATGACCTGGTCTGTCCCAGAAAATATTACATAAACACTTGAGGAAAATGTGTATCCTCCTGTTGTTGGGTGGGGTGTTCTAAATATGTCTATTAGGTCCAGTTGGTCTCTAGTAGTTATTTGAGTAATTTCTTTCTTTCTTTTTTTTTTTTGAGTTGGAGTCTCACTCTGTCACCCAGACTGGAGTGCAGTGGCCACTCCCAGCCACCTCAGCCTCGACCTGCTGGGCTCCGGCGATCCTTCTGCCTCAGCCTTCCAAGTAGCTGGAACTACAGGCGCATGCTACCACGCCTGGCTACGCCCGGCTAATTTTTTTTTGTTTTATTATAGAGATGAGGTCTCGCCAAGTTGCCCAGGCAAGTCTCGAACCCGCGGGCACAGGCAATCCATTCACCTCAGCCTCCCAAAACACGGCATTACAAGGCTGAGCCACCGAGCCTGGCTTAATATATTTCTTTATTGGTTCTGACTGGTTGTTTTATCCATTATTAAAAGTAGAATGTTAAAGTCTCCAATGATTATTGTAGAGATATCTATTTCTTCCTTTAATTCTGTCAATGTTTGTTTTATATATTTTGGGGTCTGATGTCACAAAGCATGTATGTTTATAATTGTTCTATTAAAGTCTATTTGGTCTGATATTATTATATCCACTCCAGCTCTTTATGTTTCTGTTGGCAGGGAATGTCTTTTTCCATCCTATCACTTTCAACCTCTGTATATCTTTAGATCTAAAGTGAATTTCTTGTGGCAGTATATAGTTGGGTCATGTTTTTTAATCCATTCTTCAAATCTGTGCCTTTTGATTGGAGTGTTTAATTCATTTATGCTTAAAGTAAGTACTGGTAAGGAAGGACTTTTTTTTTTTTTGAGTTGAAGTCTCACTCCGTCACCCAGGCTGGAGTACAGCTGGACTCCAGTGATCCTTCTGCCTCATCCTTCCAAGTAGCTGGAACTACAGGCATTCACCACCATGCTTGACTGGCTTTTTAAATTTATTTATTTTAAGCTGGGCTCAGTGGCTCAGCCTGTAATCCCACGCCTTTGGGAGGCTGAGGTGAGTGGATTGCCTGAGCCCGCGGGTTCAAGACCCGCCTGGGCAACTTGGCGAGACCTCATCTCTACAATAAATCAAAAATTAGCCGGGCGTGGTAGCATGCGCCTTTAATTCCGGCTACTCAGAAGGCTGAGGCGAAAGGATCACCGGAGCCCAGTGGGTCAAGGCTGCAGTGGTTGGGAGCGGCCACTGCACTCCAGTCTGGGCAACGGAGTGAAACTCCAACTCAAAAAAAAAAAAAAAAATTTATTTATTTTAGGGATAAGGTCTTGCCAAGTTGCCCAGGCTGGTCTCGAACCTGTGGGCTCAGGTAATCCTCTCACCTTGGCCTCCCAAAGTGCAGGGATTTTAGGTATGAGCCATTGCACCCAGCCTTACACATAGCTTTCATTTACTTATATATTTATTATTTTTTTATTTTAAAGATGTGGGGTACAATTCAGAGTTAGGTATACAAATGTTCATTATGCAGGTACTCTTGTTGATGAGGCATGCCCCCCTCCCCTGGCAGTTTCATTTCAGGTGAATTAAATACCTAATTTACTATGTTATGTGTTAAGTTTATCAACTAGTAAAAGTGCCACTTAAGATAGTGTTCAGTTAGTACACGCCTCATTTAACCGTGTTATGTTAAATTTATCAACGAATGAAATTACTCTCAGATTCTTTTGTTGCAAATTTACTTTTATGTAAATGTTTATGAAATACTGCAAAATAACTTAGGGATTTTTTTTTTTTTTTTAACTTTGGGATCTTAAATGAAGGAAAAAGAGCCTGTGTGAAGAGCTTATAAGAAATACCGACAGTTATCTATCAGATTTAATAGAGGCTAAATCCTATATTGAAGAGAAAAAAAATGATTTGGATGCAGCTATGAAGATAGCAAGAGGGTTAAAATCAGCTCCTTCTCTGAGAACATATTGTGACCTGAATCAGGTAATTTTAATAGCTCACAATGTGAATTATTTCTGTGGTAGCTTATTTTGCATGCTTTGGATTATATTTGAGATTTAAGAAGAATTTGGTTTTGTGGTTGTTTTTGAGTTGGAGTCTCATTCTGTCACCCAGATTGGAATGCAGTGGCATGCTCACAGCCACCCCAGCCTCGACCTGCTGGGCTCAGGAGATCCTTCTGCTTCAGCCTTCCAAGCAGCTGGGAAGTGCGCTACCATGGCTGGCTAATTTTTCGATTTATTGTAGAGATGAGGTTTCACCACGTTTCCCAGGCTGGTCTTGAACCCGTGGGCTCAGGCAATCCTCTTACCTTGGCCTCCCAAAGTGCTGGGATTATAGGTGTGAGCCACTGTGCCCAGCCAAGAATTTGCTTTTCAGATTGTCCTAACCTATTGTCATCACTTTAGAATTGTTAGGTTTTTGAAATTAAACAAACATTATAAGATTTGTGTGACCATTTATTGTTTTTCACCACTTAGAGAAATAGTGCAGTAAAATCTTTATATCACAGAACCTGAGAGCAGGTAGGGTGACATTGAGTTGAAAGTTAAGGTTTCACACCTGAATAAAAAATAAGAGTAGCAAACTAAATGGGACTCCATTTTCTTCCATAAACAGTGTAGATGTGGCTGTCAGCTCTGGACTTAAAAATGTAATTCAAACTCCAATGCAAGTTTTTCCTCCTTTTTTTTTTTTTTTGAGTTGGAGTCTCACTCTGTCGCCCAGGCTGCAGTGCAGTGACATGCTCCCAGCCACCACAGCCTCGACCTGCTGGACTCAGATGATCTTTCCACCTCAGCCTTCCAAGTAGCCAGAACTACAGGCGTGCGCTGCTACGCTCAGCTAATTTTTTGATTTATTATAGAGATGAGGTCTCGTCAAGTTGCCCGAGTGGGTCTCGAACACGCAGGCTCAGGCAATCTACTCACTTCGGCCTCCCAAAGTGCTGGGTTTACGGGCTGAGCCACCGAGCCTGGCCTGTATTATATATGATAATCTTTGGTCTTCACTCTTGTTAGTCTAATGAAGAAAACAGGGCAAAAAAAAAATTGAAGGTAGCAACATGGATGCAAAATGAATCTGATCAGAATTTTTTCTGATCATGTAGCTCCATCCCATTTATTAGCTGGTATTTGTTGTTATCT
This sequence comes from Carlito syrichta, assembly GCF_000164805.1. Taxonomy (NCBI): domain Eukaryota; kingdom Metazoa; phylum Chordata; class Mammalia; order Primates; family Tarsiidae; genus Carlito; species Carlito syrichta. The sequence continues at coordinate 23,101 of NW_007246515.1, forward strand.
TTTATACATATCTCCAGAAGATTTTGAACTCCTTTAGGGGAAAAATTCCTAGACACTTACTTGTATCCCTTCCTTTGAGTGCTCAGTATTGATCCTTGAATGCAGTAATTAATGAAATATCTAAAGGATATAATTTTCCTTCTAAAATCTTACTGTTTCAGCAATATTTGTGACAAAGGAAAATTTGACATGAATGACACTTCTTTTTTGATTGTAGATTATATGGACTTTGAAGTTAACATTAGAGAGAGAATTGTCACAACTTAGTTCTCTAAAACTAAGGAACCCTCCCAGGTAAGTAAGTCATTATTTGGGAGACCATAACAAGTACAAAAAATATGTTAGGGCCTACATTTATTAAAATAGCAAACAATTATAAATTGCAAATTTGAGTACAAATGTTTCCCAAGTTAGCAATCAAGTATAATTTTAATATATTAGAAAGTTGTTTGTTCTCTTTTCTTTTTTTTTGAGTTGGAGTCTCACTCTGTCGCCCAGACTGGAGTGCAATGGCCGCTCCCAGCCACCGCAGCCTTGACCCACTGGGCTCCGGGGATCCTTCCGCCTCAGCCTTCTGAGTAGCCGGAATTAGAGGCGTGTGCTACCACGCCCAGTTAATTTTTTATTTATTGTAGAGATGAGGTCTCACCAAGTTGCCCAGGTGGGTCACGAACTGTTCTCTTTTCAATTAGTTATTTTAATATCAGCAAATGATTTTTGTTTATAAAGTAATAACCTTCTATTAGAACACTTATATGCTAATGTGTTATTTTAGGTTGAATATGAATTGCAGTGAGATCATCTGTATGGTCAACAATATGGGAAAGATTGAATTTGAGGTCTCAACAAAGTAAGTATTGTAAGAATGGCAGCATGCCATTAGTTTCTGACAGCATCTGCATTATCTAAGATAGCAGTCCCAGCCTTTTTGGCATCAGGGACTGGTTTCATGGAAGACAATTTTCTCACAGATGGGGGTTGGGAAGGATGGGGGAATTACAGTCTCATATGGAGTGCACATATGCAGTTCACAGTAGGGTTCATGTGCTGTGAAAATCTAATGCCACAGCTGATCTGACAGAAGACGGAGCACTGCTCACCTCCGACTGTGCAGCCTGGTTCCTAACAGGCCATGGACCCTCACCCAGGGATCCCTGATCTAAGAGACAGAGAAATTTATATTTAGTGTCGTATGAGTCAAAAGCTGGAAAGAAAATTTATAGGGCAAAGTAGTTTCTATTGTCGAATTCCCTGAATAATGTTTTTAAGAGACCTAATGGGCCAGTATTCAGTGATGTATGTGTGAAGTTATCTTTGAGAGTTATTCAGTCAGCAGACATTGAACACTACTAGGTACTGACACCCTAGATATTGAGAGAAATGTCAGAGAAATGGCAATAAGTAGAGGCATGTAAACAATACATTGCATAATTGCTTTGGGTAATATATGCAGAACTAAGTGGCAGTGCAGAGGAAGGTAATGGTCAATTCTTCCTGGGGTAAGAGCGAACCTAGAAAGAGATTTTATTTTCCCTTATTCATGAAAAATGAGTAGCAAGTGGAAAGGAGGACAAAAAAGAAGTAGGCATCCTAGAGACGGGCAATGAGACAGCCTGCCATGTTCAGGAAACTGCATATGTAATTCCATTCTGTATATTCCCAAGGATATGTAGCTGCCAAGTCCTGAAGACATTGTATTCTGTCTCACTGTATTAGAACCTTATTGTCTGAGTCCTTGCTGTCCAGTATGGTAGCTGCTAACCACGTGTCTACTGAAATTTAAGCATAAATTAATTAAAACTGAATGAAATTAAAAGTTCAGTTCTTCAGTTGCACTACCCACATTTCAAGTGTTTAGTAGTTGCACAGGGCTAGTAGATATCTGTCTTAGTCTGTTTGTATTGCTATGACAAAATGCCTGAGACTGGGTAATTTACAAAGAACAGAAGTTTATTTCTTCACAGTTCTAGATGCTGGTAATCCCAGGATCAGTGCTGGTAGGTTTGGTGTCCTGATCTCTTCTTCAAGATGTCACCTTGAATGCTGTGTCCTCACATGGCAGAAGAGACAGAAAGGCAAAAAAGGAACACATGCTGTTTCCTCATAGGTGGAAGAGCAAAAAAGGGCTTAAACTGGTTCCCTCTAGACCTTTAGTGAGGCACTGATTCACTCAGGAGGGCAGAGCCCATATGACTGCATCACTTCTCCAAAGGCCCCATCTCTTAATATCACCACATTGAGTATTAAGTTTCAGCATGCATTTTGGAACAGACATTTAGACCATAGCACTACCATATTAGACAATGCAGCACATTTTCAATTATCACTGAAAGTTCTCTTCTACAGCATAGCTGTAGGCAGTAGAAAGCCATAAAAAGGTTTTAAGCATGAAAGTAAAAACAACTGGATCACATTTTTAAAAGATAAAGCTGATTGCCATTTTGGGGATTATTTGGAAAGAGTATGACCATTGATGCTGAAAGAACAGTTAGGCCATTGTGTCAGTAGACTCAGCAAATGATGAGAACCCAAATATAGGTAGTAGCACTGGATAGGGACTGAGAATAATGCCACATAGGAGAAATTAATACAACTCAGTAATGTTTGGATGCAAGGAAACATCTTTTTTTTTTTTTTTTTTTGAGTTAGAGTCTCATTCTCTCACCCAGGCTGGAGTGCAGTGACATGCTCACGGCCGCTGTAGCCTCAACCTGCTGGTCTCAGGCGATCTTTCTGCCTCAGCCTTCCAAGTCGCTGGAACCACAGGCATGCACTACCACGCCTAGCTATTTTTGAAAAATTTATTGTAGAGGTGAGGTCTCATCATGTTTCTCAGTCTGGTTTTGAACCCCTGGGCTCAGGTAATCCTCTTGCCTCCACCTCCCAAAGTGCTAGGATTACAGGCATGAGCCACCATGCCCAGCTGGAAGCATCTTCAATGGTTACAGGTCTGGCCTTGGTGACTAAATGGATGGGTTATCGTATTATTTGTCAAGATTAGAAATACAGGAGGAAAAGTAAGTTGGGAGGAGGAAGACAGTGGGTATTTTGAGTTTCTATTGTTTATCAGCTATTTGAAGAGAAGTGTTAGAGCACAATCAGATAGTATATGCAAAGACTTAAGAGATCTTGGACTTGATTCTGGGCTTAGGAATAGACAGAATATTGATGTAGAAACTCCCCCCAAAATAAATAAGTCCATTCACTTGAAGGTAGATTACCTCCAGGGGAAATGGTCCTTTAAGATGCATCACAGGCCGGGCACAGTGGCTCAAGCCTGTAATCCCAGCACTTTGGGAGGCCAAGGCAAGAGGATTGCCTGAGCTCAGGGGCTCAAGACCAGCCTGGGCAACTTGGTGAGACCTCGTCTCTACAATAAATAAAAAAATAATCCAAGCGTGGTAGTGCCCACCTGTAGTTCCAGCTACTTGGAAGACTGAGGCAGAAGGATTGCCTGAGCCCAGCAGGTCAAGGCTGCAGTGGCTGTGAGCGTGCCACTGCACTCCAGCCTGGGTAACAGAGTGAGACTCTGACTCAAAAAAAGAAAAAAAAAAAACTTCACATTTTTTACCTTAGGGGAAAAACTCAGCCTGGCCCATGGTCTTACAACTTCAGAAACATACATGAGCAAGATCACAAAACTAGTGAATAGTCAGAATGCCAGTTGTTGACTTGATAGATAAATATAGTTGTTAACAGGAGCTAGAATATTTATGTTGGCATTCTTTTCCAAAACCCAGACAGAAGTGAGAAGTCACGTTTTCAGTTGCTTTGTTTGTAATCTATCTGGAATTAAAGGAATGAGGTTAATCAAATAACTGAACAGCATTAGCTAAGATAGCTGACTGCATTCCTCCAGAGGGAGAACCTTCCTCGTCACTAAGCGTAAGGGCAGAGCCTCTTCCCTCATGCTTGAGTGAACCCTGCCCTACATCTGCCTCTGTGACTTGATTTTTTGTGCTGCTGTGGATAATCAGGAACCTTTGCAGTCAATATGTTTTTTAAGGTATTTTCATAACTTGAATATGGTTACTATCAAGTATTTTTAAGGCTAAAAGCAATTCTATCTCTTTGAGAGTCTGTACTGATCTTCTATTGATTTTAAATTAACTCTGAGTATAATCTTGTAAAACTTTTTCCTGGTTTTTAAGGGAAGATAGAAAAATATGGAGTAGAATGGATAATTAGCTGTGGATTAGTGTCTATTGAATAATCATACCAAAGGATTTGGATTAATGGTAATTATTAGCCACAGTGGAAGTCTCTAATGATTTGCTCAGGTTTGTATCATATACCTTTGTATCATAGCCATATATCTCTGTATTTTCTTTTCTTTCCTTTTTTTTTTTTTGTGTTGGAGTCTCACTCTGTTGCCCAGGTTGGAGTGCAGTGGCATGCTCACAGTCACCACAACGACCTGCTGGGTTCAGGTGATCCTTCTGTTTCAGCCTTCCAAGCATCTGGAACTACAGGAGCACACCGCTACGCCCAGCTAATTTTTTTTGTTTTATTGTAGAGATGAGGTCTAGCCATGTTGCCCAGGCTGTACTCGAACCTGTGAGCTCAGGCAATTCTCTTGCCTCAACCTCCCAAAGTGCTGGGATCAATAGGTGTGAGCTACTGCACCCGCCTTATCTCTGTATTTTCAAACAGATGTTATCCCCAAGAAAAGGAGATTGGACAGAATGTTCAAAGGAAATATAAAAAGGAAGAGCTTTCTGGTCATAGTGTGTGCTCATCACTAGAAATGAAGAAGATTGACATGTCTGTCCTGACCAGTGAAACACCATCACCACCTTTGCAACTAGAGACCAACAGTGTGTGCTTAGAAGCAAAAAACTTTCAGTCACAGAAAGAGGTTGTTGCAGCGATATCCCCTAAAACCATTGCTGTGCTGCCTCAAATGGGATCTAGCCCTGATGTGATAATTGAAGAAATTATTGAAGAAAACCTGGAAAGTAAGTGAAAATGTAAAAGCAGGCAAGGAAAAAAAATCTTGTATCTGTAATTAGAAGCAGTTGGTATTTTTTTGTCCCAAACTGCTGTTATAATCTTCGTCTTCATTATGAGTTAAAACCTGTGAATTCCCAGTCTCTATGCTCACAGTTTTCAGAGTTAAGATAATTTTTATTTATTAATTTTGAAGATTTTTTTTTTCTTTTAGAGGCAGGATCTGGTTCTGTTGCCCAGACTGGAGTGCAGTGGTGCAATCATAGCTCATTGCATTCTTGAGCTCCTGGGCTCAGGCAATCCTATCTCTGCCTTCTGAGTAACTCTGACCACAGGCACATGCCACCATGCCTGGCCTGATTTTTATTTTATTTTATTTTTTTATTATTATTTTTTTTGTAGAGATGAGATCTCAACAAGTTACCCGGTCTGGTCTTGAACTTGGCTCAGGCAATTCACTTGCCTTGGCCTCCCAAAGTGCTTGGATTACAGGCTGAGCCACCAAGCCCAACTTGATTTTTATTTTTAATGTAATAATATAACTAATCTCTGAGATATAAACTAAGATCTGGTTTAATTAGGTTATTTGACTTTTTTAGTGTTTCCACATGTAAACCTTGATAAAAGATGCAAATATAAATAAATGAGAGAGATGTGATTTGTGGAAAACAGTTTTATTACTTTTGTCCTTGAATTAGGAACAGTTTTTCTTTTTGAGTTGGAGTCTCACTCTGTCGCCCAGACTGGAGTGCAGTGGCCGCTCCCAGCCACCGCAACCTCGACCTGCTGGGCTCTGG